>NW_027495655.1:0-280376 GCF_021521415.1 Bidens hawaiensis
TGGTCTATTGATGGGCTCACCAAATGAGCTTGATCGATTGCCCATTATGACTGCTCGTTCTGGTTCATGTGATGCAGGCTTTTTATGGGTCGACGTGTTGCATACAAATATAAAATCAAATTATTAAACATTAAATAAAAAATACTTGGGTTACACAAATTATTAAACTCTTAGAAAATAAAAAAAATGGAAAATAATACATTTGGTTCTATTAATTAATAAAGTCTTAGTATAGGCCTAGTCCTAAGTTGATTATAGTCGGCCCTAATCTTTGTAATCCTAATCTATATATATATATATCCTATATGTAAACTATAAGATTCTTTTAGTTCTGTAAACTACCCCTAAAAGCAATGTTTGTCATCCCGGTGGTCTTTTGATGGGCTCACCAAATGAGCTTGATCGATTGCCCATTATGACTGCTCGTTCTGGTTCATGTGATGCAGGCTTTTTATGAGTCGACGTGTTGCATACAAATATAAAATCAAATTATTAAACATTTAATAAAAAATACTTGGGTTACACAAATTATTAAACTCTTAGAAAATAAAAAATGAAAAATAATACATTTGGTTCTATTAATTAATAAAGTCTTAGTATAGGCCTAGTCCTAAGTTGATTATAGTCGGCACTAATCTTTGTAATCCTAATCTATATATATATCCTATATGTAAACTATAAGCTTCTTTTAGTTCTGTAAACTATCCTTAAAAGCAATGTTTGTCATCCCTGTGGTCTTTGATGGGCTCACCAAATGAGCTTGATCGATTGCCCATTATGACAGCTCGTTCTGGTTCATGTGATGCAGGCTTTTTATGAGTCGACGTGTTGCATACAAATATAAAATCAAATTATTAAACATTTAATAAAAAATACTTGGGTTACACAAATTATTAAACTCTTAGAAAATAAAAAATGGAAAATAATACATTTGGTTCTATTAATTAATAAAGTCTTAGTATAGACCCAGCCCTAAGTTGATTATAGTCGGCCCTAATCTTTGTAATCCTAATCTATATATATATCCTATATGTAAACTATAAGCTTCTTTTAGTTCTGTAAACTACCCTTAAAAGCAATGTTTGTCATCCCTGTGGTCTTTTGATGGGCTCACCAAATGAGCTTGATCGATTGCCCATTATGACTGCTCGTTCTGGTTCATGTGATGCATGCTTTTTATGAGTCGACGTGTTGCATACAAATATGAAATCAAATTATTAAACATTTAATAAAAAATACTTGGGTTACACAAATTATTAAACTCTCAGAAAATAAAAATTGGAAAATAATACATTTGGTTCCATTAATTAATAAAGTCTTAGTATAGGCCTAGTCCTAAGTTGATTATCGTCGGCCCTAATCTTTGTAATCCTAATCTATATATATATATATCCTATATGTAAACTATAAGCTTCTTTTAGTTCTGTAAACTACCCCTAAAAGCAATGTTTGTCATCCCGGTGGTCTTTTGATGGGCTCACCAAATGAGCTTGATCGATTGCCCATTATGACTGCTCGTTCTGGTTCATGTGATGCAGGCTTTTTATGAGTCGACGTGTTGCATACAAATATAAAATCAAATTATTAAACATTTAATAAAAAATACTTGGGTTACACAAATTATTAAACTCTTAGAAAATAAAAAATGGAAAATAATACATTTGGTTCTATTAATTAATAAAGTCTTAGTATAGGCCTAGTCCTAAGTTGATTATAGTCGGCCCTAATCTTTGTAATCCTAATCTATATATATATATATCCTATATGTAAACTATAAGCTTCTTTTAGTTCTGTAAACTACCCTTAAAAGCAATGTTTGTCATCCCTGTGGTCTTTTGATGGGCTCACCAAATGAGCTTGATCGATTGCCCATTATGACTTCTCGTTCTGGTTCATGTGATGCAGGCTTTTTATGAGTCGACGTGTTGCATACAAATATAAAATCAAATTATTAAACATTTAATAAAAAAATACTTGGGTTACACAAATTATTAAACTCTCAGAAAATAAAAATTGGAAATTAATACATTTGGTTCTATTAATTAATAAAGTCTTAGTATAGGCCCAGCCCTAAGTTGATTATAGTCGGCCCTAATCTTTGTAATCCTAATATATATATATATATCCTATATGTAAACTATAAGCTTCTTTTAGTTCTGTAAACTACCCCTAAAAGCAATGTTTGCCATCCCTGTGGTCTTTTGATAGGCTCACCAAATGAGCTTGATCAATTGCCCATTATGACTGCTCGTTCTGGTTCATGTGATGCAGGCTTTTTATGAGTCGACGTGTTGCATACAAATATAAAATTAAATTATTAAACATTTAATAAAAAATACTTGGGTTACACAAATTATTAAACTCTTAGAAAATAAAAAATGGAAAATAATACATTTGGTTCTATTAATTAATAAAGTCTTAGTATAGACCCAGCCCTAAGTTGATTATAGTCGGCCCTAATCTTTGTAATCCTAATCTATATATATATCCTATATGTAAACTATAAGCTTCTTTTAGTTCTGTAAACTACCCTTAAAAGCAATGTTTGTCATCCCTGTGGTCTTTTGATGGGCTCACCAAATGAGCTTGATCGATTGCCCATTATGACTGCTCGTTCTGGTTCATGTGATGCATGCTTTTTATGAGTCGACGTGTTGCATACAAATATGAAATCAAATTATTAAACATTTAATAAAAAATACTTGGGTTACACAAATTATTAAACTCTCAGAAAATAAAAATTGGAAAATAATACATTTGGTTCCATTAATTAATAAAGTCTTAGTATAGGCCTAGTCCTAAGTTGATTATCGTCGGCCCTAATCTTTGTAATCCTAATCTATATATATATATCCTATATGTAAACTATAAGCTTCTTTTAGTTCTGTAAACTACCCCTAAAAGCAATGTTTGTCATCCCGGTGGTCTTTTGATGGGCTCACCAAATGAGCTTGATCGATTGCCCATTATGACTGCTCGTTCTGGTTCATGTGATGCAGGCTTTTTATGAGTCGACGTGTTGCATACAAATATAAAATCAAATTATTAAACATTTAATAAAAAATACTTGGGTTACACAAATTATTAAACTCTTAGAAAATAAAAAATGGAAAATAATACATTTGGTTCTATTAATTAATAAAGTCTTAGTATAGGCCTAGTCCTAAGTTGATTATAGTCGGCCCTAATCTTTGTAATCCTAATCTATATATATATATCCTATATGTAAACTATAAGCTTCTTTTAGTTCTGTAAACTACCCTTAAAAGCAATGTTTGTCATCCCTGTGGTCTTTTGATGGGCTCACCAAATGAGCTTGATCGATTGCCCATTATGACTTCTCGTTCTGGTTCATGTGATGCAGGCTTTTTATGAGTCGACGTGTTGCATACAAATATAAAATCAAATTATTAAACATTTAATAAAAAATACTTGGGTTACACAAATTATTAAACTCTCAGAAAATAAAAATTGGAAATTAATACATTTGGTTCTATTAATTAATAAAGTCTTAGTATAGGCCCAGCCCTAAGTTGATTATAGTCGGCCCTAATCTTTGTAATCCTAATATATATATATATATCCTATATGTAAACTATAAGCTTCTTTTAGTTCTGTAAACTACCCCTAAAAGCAATGTTTGCCATCCCTGTGGTCTTTTGATAGGCTCACCAAATGAGCTTGATCAATTGCCCATTATGACTGCTCGTTCTGGTTCATGTGATGCAGGCTTTTTATGAGTCGACGTGTTGCATACAAATATAAAATAAAATTATTAAACATTTAATAAAAAATACTTGGGTTACACAAATTATTAAACTCTTAGAAAATAAAAAATGGAAAATAATACATTTGGTTCTATTAATTAATAAAGTCTTAGTATAGACCCAGCCCTAAGTTGATTATAGTCGGCCCTAATCTTTGTAATCCTAATCTATATATATATCCTATATGTAAACTATAAGCTTCTTTTAGTTCTGTAAACTACCCTTAAAAGCAATGTTTGTCATCCGTGTGGTCTTTTGATGGGCTCACCAAATGAGCTTGATCGATTGCCCATTATGACTGCTCGTTCTGGTTCATGTGATGCAGGCTTTTTATGAGTCGACGTGTTGCATACAAATATGAAATCAAATTATTAAACATTTAATAAAAAATACTTGGGTTACACAAATTATTAAACTCTCAGAAAATAAAAATTGGAAAATAATACATTTGGTCCCCTTAATTAATAAAGTCTTAGTATAGGCCTAGTCCTAAGTTGATTATCGTCGGCCCTAATCTTTGTAATCCTAATCTATATATATATATCCTATATGTAAACTATAAGCTTCTTTTAGTTCTGTAAACTACCCCTAAAAGCAATGTTTGTCATCCCGGTGGTCTTTTGATGGGCTCACCAAATGGGGCTTGATCGATTGCCCATTATGACTGCTCGTTCTGGTTCATGTGATGCAGGCTTTTTATGAGTCGACGTGTTGCATACAAATATAAAATCAAATTATTAAACATTTAATAAAAAATACTTGGGTTACACAAATTATTAAACTCTCAGAAAATAAAAATGGAAAATCGTACATTTGGTTCTATTAGTTAATAAAGTCTTAGTATAGGCCAAGCCCAAAGTTGATTATTGTCGGCCCTAATCTATGTAATCCTAATCTATATATATATATATATATATCCTATATGTAAACTATAAGCTTTTTTAGTTCTGTAAACTACCCCAAAAAGTAAGGTTTGTCATCCTTGTGGTCTCTTGATGGACTCACCAATTGAGCTTGATCGATTGCCCATTTTGACTGCTCATTCTGGTTCATGTGATGCAGGATTTTATGAGTCGACGTGTTGCATACAAATATAAAATCAAATTATTAAACATTTAATAAAAAATACTTGGGTTACACAAATTATTAAACTCTTTGAAAATAAAAAATGGAAAATAATACATTTGGTTCTATTAATTAATAAAGTCTTAGTATAAGCCCAGCCCTAAGTTGATTATAGTCGGCCCTAATCTTTGAAATCCTAATCTATATATATCCTATATGTAAACTATATAAGCTTCTTTTAGTTCTGTAAACTACCCCTAAAAGCAAGGTTGGCCATCCCTATGGTCTCTTGATGGGCTCACCAAATGAGCTTGATCGATTGCCCATTATGACTGCTCGTTCTGGTTCATGTGATGCAGGCTTTTTATGAGTCGACGTGTTGCATACAAATATAAAATCAAATTATTAAACATTTAATAAAAAATACTTGGGTTACACAAATTATTAAACTCTTATAAAATAAAAAATAGAAAATAATACATTTGGTTCTATTAGTTAATAAAGTCTTAGTATAGGCCCGGCCCAAAGTTGATTATAGTCGGCCCTAATCTTTGTAATTCTTATCTATATATATATATATATATCCTATATGTAAACTATAAGCTTCTTTTAACTCTGTAAACTACCCATAAAAGCAAGGTTTGCCATCCCTATGGTCTCTTGACGGGCTCACCAAATGAGCTTGATCGATTGCCCATTATGACTGCTCGTTCTGGTTCATGTGATGCAGGATTTTTATGAGTCGACGTGTTGCATACAAATATAAAATCAAATTATTAAACATTTAATAAAAAATACTTAGGTTACACAAATTATTAAACTCTTAGAAAATAAAAAATAGAAAATAATACATTTGGTTCTATTAGTTAATAAAGTCTTAGTATAGGCCCAGCCCTAAGTTGATTATAGTCGGCCCTAATCTTTGTAATTCTTATCTATATATATATATATATATATATATCCTATATGTAAACTATAAGCTTCTTTTAGTTCTAAAAACTACCCTTAAAAGCAAGGTTTGCCATCCCTGGGGTCTCTTGATAGGCTCACCAATTGAGCTTGATCGATTGCCCATTATGACTGCTTGTTCTGGTTCATGTGATGCAGGATTTTTATGAGTCGACGTGTTGCATACAAATATAAAATCAAATTATTAAACATTTAATAAAAAATACTTGGGTTACACAAATTATTAAACTCTTTGAAAATAAAAAATGGAAAATAATACATTTGGTTCTATTAATTAATAAAGTCTTAGTGTAAGCCCAGCCCTAAGTTGATTATAGTCGGCCCTAATCTTTGAAATCCTAATCTATATATATCCTATATGTAAACTATATAAGCTTCTTTTAGTTCTGTAAACTACCCCTAAAAGCAAGGTTGGCCATCCCTATGGTCTCTTGATGGGCTCACCAAATGAGCTTGATCGATTGCCCATTATGACTGCTCGTTCTGGTTCATGTGATGCAGGATTTTTATGAGTCGACGTGTTGCATACAAATATAAAATCAAATTATTAAACATTTAATAAAAAATACTTGGGTTACACAAATTATTAAACTCATAGAAAATAAAAAATAGAAAATAATACATTTGGTTCTATTAGTTAATAAAGTCTTAGTATATGCCCAGCCCTAAGTTGATTATAGTCGGCCTTAATCTATGTAATCCTAATCTATATATATATATCCTATATGTAAACTATAAGCTTTTTTAGTTCTGTAAACTACCCCTAAAAGTAAGGTTTGCCATCCTTGTGGTCTCTTGATGGACTCACCAATTGAGCTTGATCGATTGCCCATCGTGACTGCTCGTTCTGGAACATGTGATGCAGGATTTTAAGAGTCGACGTGTTGCATACAAATATAAAATCAAATTATTAAACATTTAATAAAAAATACTTGGGTTACACAAATTATTAAACTCTTAGAAAATAAAAAATGGAAAATAATACATTTGGTTCTATTAGTTAATAAAGTCTTAGTATAGGCCCAGCCCTAAGTTGATTATAGTCGACCCTAATCTTTGTAATCCTAATCTATATATATATATATATATATATATATCCTATATGTAAACTATAAGCTTCTTTTTGTTCTGAAAACTATACCTAAAAGCAAGGTTTGCCATCCCAGTGGTCTCTTGATGGGCTCACCAAATGAGCTTGATCGATTGCCCATTATGACTGCTCGTTCTGGTTCATGTGATGCAGGCTTTTTATGAGTCGACGTGTTGCATACAAATATAAAATCAAATTATTAAACATTTAATAACAAAATACTTGGGTTACACAAATTATTAAACTCTTAGAAAATAAAAAATGGAAAATCGTACATTTGGTTCTATTAGTTAATAAAGTCTTAGTATAGGCCCAGCCCTAAGTTGATTATAGTCGGCCCTAATCTATGTAATCCTAATCTATATATATATCCGATATGTAAACTATAAGCTTTTTTAGTTCTGTAAACTACCCCTAAAAGTAAGGTTTGCCATCCTTGTGGTCTCTTGATGGACTCACCAATTGAGCTTGATCGATTGCCCATTGTGGCTGCTCGTTATGGTTCATGTGATGCAGGATTTTATGAGTCGACGTGTTGCATACAAATATAAAATCAAAATATTAAACATTTAATAAAAAATACTTGGGTTACACAAATTATTAAACTCTTAGAAAATAAAAAATAGAAAATAATACATTTGGTTCTATTAGTTAATAAAGTCTTAGTATAGGCCCAGCCCTAAGTTGATTATAGTCGGCCCTAATCTTTGTAATCCTAATCTATATATATATATCCTATATGTAAACTATAAGCTTCTTTTAATTATGTAAACTACCCCTAAAAGCAAGGTTGGGCATCCCTATGGTCTCTTGATGGGCTCACCAAATGAGCTTGATCGATTGCCCATTATGACTGCTCGTTCTGGTTCATGTGATGCAGGATTTTTATGAGTCGACGTGTTGCATACAAATATAAAATCAAATTATTAAACATTTAATAAAAAATACTTGGGTTACACAAATTATTAAACTCATAGAAAATAAAAAATAGAAAATAATACATTTGGTTCTATTGGTTAATAAAGTCTTAGTATATGCCCTGCCCTAAGTTGATTATAGTCGGCCCTAATCTTTGTAATCCTAATCTATATATATATATATATCCTATATGTAAATTACAAGCTTCTTTTAGTACTGTAAACTACCCCTAAAAGCAAGGTTTGCCATCCCTATGGTCTGTTGATGGGCTCACCAAATGAGCTTGATCGATTGCCCATTATGACTGCTCGTTCTGGTTCATGTGATGCAGGCTTTTTATGAGTCGACGTGTTGCATTCAAATATAAAATCAAATTATAAAACATTTAATTAAAAATACTTGGATTACACAAATTATTAAACTCTTAGAAAATAAAAAATGGAAAATCGTACATTTGGTTCTATTAGTTAATAAAGTCTTAGTATAGGCCCAGCCCTAAGTTGATTATAGTCTGCCCTAATCTATGTAATCCTAATCTATATATATATATCCTTTATGTAAACTATAAGCTTTTTTAGTTCTGTAAACTACCCCTAAAAGTAAGGTTTGCCATCCTTGTGGTCTCTTGATGGACTCACCAATTGAGCTTGATCGATTGCCCATTGTGACTTCTCGTTCTAGTTCATGTGATGGAGGATTTTTTGAGTCGACGTGTTGCATACAAATATAAAATCAAATTATTAAACATTCAATAAAAAATACTTGGGTTACACAAATTATTAAACTCTTAGAAAATAAAAAATAGAAAATAATACATTTGATTCTATTAGTTAATAAAGTCTTAGTATAGGCCCAGCCCTAAGTTGATTATAGTCGGCCCTAATCTTTGTAATCCTAATCTATATATATATATATATCCTATATGTAAACTATAAGCTTCTTTTAATTCTGTAAACTACCCCTAAAAGCAAGGTTTGCCATCCCTATGGTCTCTTGATGGGCTCACCAAATGAGCTTGATCGATTGCCCATTATGACTGCTCGTTCTGGTTCATGTGATGCAGGCTTTTTATGAGTTGACGTGTTGCATAAAAATATAAAATCAAATTATTAAACATTTAATAAAAAATACTTGGGTTACACAAATTATTAAACTCTTAGAAAATAAAAAATAGAAAATAATACATTTGGTTCTATTAGTTAATAAAGTCTTAGTATAGGCTCTGCCCTAAGTTGATTATAGTCGGCCCTAATCTTTGTAATTCTTATCTATATATATATATATATCCTATATGTAAACTATAAGCTTCTTTTAGTTCTGTAAACTACCCCTAAAAGCAAGGTTTGCCATCCCTGTGGTCTTTTGATAGGCTCACCAAATGAGCTTGATCGATTGCCCATTATGACTGCTCGTTCTGGTTCATGTGATGCAGGCTTTTTATGAGTCGACGTGTTGCATTCAAATATAAAATCAAATTATTAAACATTTAATAAAAAATACTTGGGTTACACAAATTTTTAAACTCTTAGAAAATAAAAAATGGAAAATCTTACATTTGGTTCTATTAGTTAAGAAAGTCTTAGTATAGGCCCAGCCCAAAGTTGATTATAGTCGGCCCTAACCTTTGTAATTCTTATCTATATATATATATATATATATATATATATATATATCCTATATGTAAACTATAAGCTTCTTTTAGTTCTATACACTACCCTTAAAAGCAAGGTTTGCCATCCGTGGGGTCTCTTGATGGGTTCACCAATTGAGCTTGATCGATTGCCCATTATGACTGCTCGTTTTGGTTCATGTGATGCAGGATTTTTATGAGTCGACGTGTTGCATACAAATATAAAATCAAATTATTAAACATTTAATAAAAAATACTTGGGTTACACAAATTATTAAACTCTCAGAAAATAAAAATTGGAAAATAATACATTTGGTTCTATTAATTAATAAAGTCTTAGTATAGGCCTAGCCCTAAGTTGATTATAGTCGGCCCTAATCTTTGTAATCCTAATATATATATATATCCTATATGTAAACTATAAGCTTCTTTTAGTTCTGTAAACTACCCCTAAAAGCAATGTTTGCCATCCCAGTGGTCTTTTGATAGGCTCACCAAATGAGCTTGATCAATTGCCCATTATGACTGCTCGTTCTGGTTCATGTGATGCAGACTTTTTATGAGTCGACGTGTTGCATACAAATATAAAATCAAATTATTAAACATTTATTAAAAAATACTTGGGTTACACAAATTATTAAACTCTTAGAAAATAAAAAATTGAAAATAATACATTTGGTTCTATTAATTAATAAAGTCTTAGTATAGGCCCAGCCCTAAGTTGATTATAGTCAGCCCTAATCTTTGTAATCCTAATCTATATATATATATTCTATATGTAAACTATAAGCTTCTTTTAGTTCTATAAACTACCCCTAAAAGCAATGTTTGCCATCCCTGTGGTCTTTTGATGGGCTCACCAAATGAGCTTGATCGATTGCTCATTATGACTGCTCGTTCTGCTTCATGTGATGCAGGCTTTTTATGAGTCGACGTGTTGCATACAAATATAAAATCAAATTGTTAAACATTTATTAAAAAATACTTAGGTTACACAAATTATTAAACTCTTAGAAACTAGAAAATAGAAAATAATACATTCGGTTCTATTAGTTAATAAAGTCTTAGTATAGGCCCACCCCTAAGTTGATTATAGTCGGCCCTAATCTATGTAATCCTAATCTATATATATATCCTTTATGTAAACTATAAGCTTTTTTAGTTCTGTAAACTACCCCTAAAAGGAAGGTTTGCCATCCCTGTGGTCTCTTGATGGACTCACCAATTGAGCTTGATCGATTGCCCATTCTAACTGCTCGTTCTGGTTCATGTGATGCAGGATTTTATGAGTCGACGTGTTGCATACAAATATAAAATCAAATTATTAAACATTTAATAAAAAATACTTGGGTTACACAAATTATTAAACTCTTAGAAAATAAAAAATGGAAAATAATACATTTGGTTCTATTAATTAATAAAGTCTTAGTATAAGCCCAGCCCTAAGTTGATTATAGTCGGCCCTAATCTTTGTAATCCTAATCTATATATATATATATATCCTATATGTAAACTATAAGCTTCTTTTAGTTCTGTAAACTACCCCTAAAAGCAAGGTTTGCCATCCTTGTGGTCTCTTGATGGGCTCACCAAATGAGCTTGATCGATTGCTCATTATGACTGCTCGTTCTGGTTCATGTGATGCAGGCTTTTTATGAGACGACGTGTTGCATACAAATATAAAATCAAATTATTAAACAAATAATAAAAAATACTTGGGTTACACAAATTATTAAACACCTAGAAAATAAAAAATAGAAAATAATACATTTGGTTCTATTAGTTAATAAAGTCTTAGTATAGGCCTAGCCCTAAGTTGATTATAGTCGGCCTTAATCTATGTAATCCTAATCTATATATATATCCTATATGTAAACTATAAGCTTTTTTAGTTCTGTAACTACCCCTAAAAGTAAGGTTTGCCATCCATGTGGTCTCTTGATGGACTCACCAATTGAGCTTGATCGATTGCCCATCGTGACTGCTCGTTCTGGTACATGTGATGCAGGATTTTATGAGTCGACGTGTTGCATACAAATATAAAATCAAATTATTAAACATTTAATAAAAAATACTTGGGTTACATAAATTATTAAACTCTTAGAAAATAAAAAATGGAAAATAATACATTTGGTTCTATTAGTTAATAAAGTCTTAGTATAGGCCCAGCCCTAAGTTGATTATAGTCGACCCTAATCTTTGTAATCCTAAGCTATACATATATATATATATATATATATATATCCTATATGTAAACTATAAGCTTCTTTTAGTTCTGTAAACTACCCCTAAAAGCAAGGTTTGCCATCCCTGTGGTCTCTTGATGGGCTCACCAAATGAGCTTGATCGATTGCCCATTATGACTGCTCGTTCTGGTTCATGTGATGCAGGCTTTTTATGAGTCGACGTGTTGCATACAAATATAAAATCAAATTATTAAACATTTAATAAAAAATACTTGGGTTACACAAATTATTAAACTCTTAGAAAATAAAAAATAGAAAATAATACATTTGGTTCTATTAGTTAATAAAGTTTTAGTATAGGCCCAGCCCTAAGTTGATTATAGTCGGCCCTAATCTTTGTAATCCTAATCTATATATATATATATATATATATATATATATATCCTATATGTAAAGTATAAGCTTCTTTTAGTACTGTAAACTGCTCCTAAAAGCAAGGTTTGTCATCCCTATGGTCTCTTGATGGGCTCATCAAAGGAGCTTGATCGATTGCCCATTATGACTGCTCGTTCTGTTTCATGTGATGCAGGCTTTTTATGAGTCGACGTGTTGCATACAAATATAAAATCAAATTATTAAACATTTAATAAAAAATACTTGGGTTACACAAATTATTAAACTCTTAGAAAATAAAAAATGGAAAATCGTACATTTGGTTCTATTAGTTAAAAAAGTCTTACTATAGGCCTAGCCCTATATTGATTATAGTCGGCCCTAATCTTTGTAATCCTTATCTATATATATATATATCCTATATGTAAACTATAAGCTTCTTTTAGTTCTGTAAACTACCCCTAAAAGCAAGGTTTGCCATCCCTGTGGTCTCTTGATGGGCTCACCAATTGAGCTTGATCGATTGCCCATTATGACTGCTCGTTCTGGTTCATGTGATGCAGGATTTTTATGAGTCGACGTGTTGCATACAAATATAAAATCAAATTATTAAACATTTAATAAAAAATACTTGGGTTACACAAATTATTAAACTCTTAGAAAATAAAAAATGAAAAATCATACATTTGGTTCTATTAGTTAATAAAGTCTTAGTATAGGCCCAGCCCTAAGTTGATTATAGTCGGCCCTAATCTTTGTAATCCTAATCTATATATATCCTATATGTAAATGTCACACCCTCAAAATCCACTAACGGAGTTTTACCGTCAGAGGGTGTGAACTGGCAGGATCGGAATCATTAGTTATAACCAAACCAAAGAAAAACGTTTAAATGAAAGTAAGTGCGGAAGCGTAAAACCTTAATTCAAAAGTTGCGTCACGCAGGACGACTTAAAACCAAATGTAACTGTTAAAATTAAGTTTGCAGAATAAAAGTGTTTTCATTAATGCATGCTCCTAAACCGCGCGCCCGACTCGGCTACCTGAGAATAACATACTAAAAGTGTCAACACAAGGTTGGTGAGTTCACAAGTTAAATAAGGTAAATTGTTTAGCGTTTTACGTAACCTCGTTACGATGTTTAAATGTTGCGTAACCCCGTTACGACGTTTGAGTGTGTAACCACGTTACAGCGTTTAAGTGTTGCGTAACCCCGTTACGGCGTTTGAGTGTGTAACCACGTTACAGCGTTTAAGTGTTTTGCATTACCAGATAGTGTTATGTCAAATTATATATCGATAGGTAGCTAATCTATACAACAAGTATCGCTAAGTGGTTCGCGACCGAAGCTGACTGTTTATCAAGTGCCCGTCACCAGGTCCTCCAGACCATGGTAAGTGTTAGCCAAAATTTACACCCACTCAACCTCCAGTTGAGCTTAGCGTCGGGTGGGGTTTGTCAAACCCAGTAGTACTACCCAAAAGTGACTCGCTATTCCAAATATTAACCGGTCCGATGTGTGGGACTTCAAATGTTATGTATGCCGCTTAGCCTTTACAAGTGATATATAATTTATAACAAAATCTTTCATATGCGTTTATCTCAGAAAATATGTTTATCGGAGTATGTTATCTCCCCCAAGTGAAAAACGTTTGAAAACAGTTTAAGAGTGGGGTAAGTGAACTCACTGTTTGCGAAGAATATCCGATCTAGATCACCAAGTGATGCGCGTCGTAGAAAACTCTCTAGCGTTCTAAAATAACAAAGAGATTTTCTAAGTAGCGGAACATTTAACGAGTCTCTAGACTCGGCACATAATACCTATGCACGTAACATGTTTCGTGTTTCGTTTGTGAATCGTGTGTGACTTGAACAAGTACAATTGTGATACGATACATGAGTGAGCAATTACTTTCGTGTCACGTATTAATAACATACTTATTAGCAATTATTCCCGTAAGGGCATTTTGGTCAACAAACAAAGACTAACTAACCATTATTCCCCATAAGGGCAATTTGGTCAATTCATGGCAATCAACTAGCAACTATTCCCCGCAAGGGTATTTTGGTCAAAATACAACAATTATATAAAAACTATCATATTTCATGCATTCCTATACAACTCAGCAGCTAGTTTCGTTATGACAGAATTTCTACTTGAAAGATTGCACTAGTTCACCGATTATAACGTCTCAATTAATTCACCAAAAATTACCACAGAAGCATACATATCTTAGGTTTCCAGAACATATTTTATCTTATTTTTATTCCATATAGATTGCTCATAATGATCAAAACACTACAGTAAACTCATATCAGTCAGATTCATGCGCAACAGAATGTTATTTGGAATTCCCGTTAAACGAAAAATCCAATAAATGCAAGACCACTTGGGTTTGGTTCCTAACTCAGTGAGTCAACTTCCAGAAGTGGAACCAACCCAATTGGTCTCGTGGTTCATGAGATATAACATTTACAACATAACCTAACAGCAGGTCTAACAGCTCAGCTTTGCATCACGTTTTTGTAAAATCAAAAAAGTATACTTCCACTTATCCAAAAATTACGAATTTATACTTCATAGAAACTAGACTCAACCTAGTTTACTGCAGTACCCACAATCTCAATCAATTTTCACGTTTACACTTCGTTACAGTCAGTTAAACATCGTATATACATTCTGTCCAGAATCTGTTCACATCAAAACTCAACATAATCACAACCGATGAACTATCATGCATCCATATAACCCTCTAGACACTATAACTACTATCCATGCATATCAATCACACCATACATACAAGATTAGGGTTTGTGATCTAATCCAAATCAAAGACAACAATGAATCATGCAACAACATCAATCTAGTTATCAATCTATTATGCAACTAACGAGAATCATATTGATCACATACATACATATAATCGGCCTACTTAGGGTTTACATACAACCCATTAAACATCAAAATTACACAACAAGGAGGTAAGGGATGATCAAGTATACCTTCCTAGCACCTAGTTCTTGGATTAATCTCTTGATTGATGTGTGTGTGTGTGATCTTTGTGGACGGCAGCCGTGGAGAGGGAACAAGAGACTTCCGATCGGAAGTTGTAGGGTTAGGGAAAATAGTTAGGGTTTAGTGTTTAAGTTATATTTATAAATAATCAAGTTACATTCTAGTCCCTCTTCTTTCCAAGTGTTGTTTTTCTAGAACATTCCATCATACTTGGACAATAAGTTAACATGACCATAGTATTATCACATAGCACATAATCCTAACACATAATAATCATATAATTATTGTTTTTACGTTTGTCGTTTATTTATCAATCGTTTGCGTCAACTCGTTTGCGTTTCGGTGCAAATCCCGAAAGACTACCCATGTAGTGAGTGTTAAGCGTCATTTAAACCCTAGTCTAAATGTAATGAAGTGTGCGTTATAGATTCAACGATCTTAAAGTTTGAATTGACGGAGTTGAGTTAACGGAGTTAACCTGGAATTGACGATTGTCACATCATTCCCTTGTTAAAGAATTTTCGTCCCGAAAATTTGAGTCAAGTCGTGATGAGAGTCTGAAAGAGTAAGAAGAAAAATTTCAGTTTGTCATAGTAAACTATATAAGCTTCTTCTAGTTCTATAAATTACCCCTAAAAGCATGGTTTGCCATCCCTGTGGTCTCTTGATGGGCTCACCAAATGAGCTTGATCGATTGCCCATTATGACTGCTCGTTCTGGTTCATGTGATGCAGGATTTTTATGAGTCGACGTGTTGCATACAAATATAAAATCAAATTATTAAACATTTAATAAAAAATACTTGGGTTACACAAATTATTAAACTCTTTGAAAATAAAAAATGAAAAATCATACATTTGGTTCTATTAGTTAATAAAGTCTTAGTATAGGCCTAGCCCTAAGTTGATTATAGTCGGCCCTAATCTTTGTAATCCTAATCTATATATATCCTATATGTAAACTATATAAGCCTCTTTTAGTTCTGTAAACTACCCCTAAAAGCATGGTTTGCCATCCCTTTGGTCTCTTGATGGGCTCAACAAATGAGCTTGATCGATTGCCCGTTATGACTGGTCGTTCTGGTTCATGTGATGCAGGATTTTTATGAGTCGACGTGTTGCATACAAATATAAAATCAAATTATTAAACATTTAATAAAAAATACTTGGGTTACACAAATTATTAAACTCTTAGAAAATAAAAAATGAAAAATCATACATTTGGTTCTATTAGTTAATAAAGTCTTAGTATAGTCCCAGCCCTAAGTTGATTATAGTCGGCCCTAATCTTTGTAATCCTAATCTATATATATCCTATATGTAAACTATATAAGCTTCTTCTAGTTCTATAAATTACCCCTAAAAGCAAGGTTTGCCATCCCTGTGGTCTCTTGATGGGCTCACCAAATGAGCTTGATCGATTGCCCATTATGACTTCTCGTTCTGGTTCATGTGATGCAGGATTTTTATGAGTCGACGTGTTGCATACAAATATAAAATCAAATTATTAAACATTTAATAAAAAATACTTTTGTTACACAAATTATTAAACTCTTTGAAAATGAAAAATGAAAAATCATACATTTGGTTCTATTAGTTAATAAAGTCTTAGTATATGCCCAACCCTAAGTTGATTATAGTCGGCCCTAATCTTTGTAATCCTAATCTATATATATCCTATATGTAAACTATATAAGCTTCTTTTAGTTCTGTAAACTACCCCTAAAACATGGTTTGCCATCCCTATGGTCTCTTGATGGGCTCACCAAATGAGCTTGATCGATTGCCCATTATGACTGCTCGTTCTGGTTCATGTGAAGCAGGATTTTTATGAGTCGACGTGTTGCATACAAATATAAAATCAAATTATTAAACATTTAATAAAAAATACTTGGGTTACACAAATTATTAAACTCTTAGAAAATAAAAAATGAAAAATCATACATTTGGTACTATTAGTTAATAAAGTCTTAGTATAGGCCCAGGCCTAAGTTGATTATAGTCGGCCCTAATCTTTGTAATCCTAATCTATATATATCCTATATGTAAACTATATAAGCTTCTTCTAGCTCTATAAATTACCCCTAAAAGCAAGGTTTGCCATCCCCGTGGTCTCTTGATGGGCTCACCAAATGAGCTTGATCGATTGCCCATTATGACTGCTCGTTCTGGTTCATGTGATGAAGGATTTTTATGAGTCGACGTGTTGCATACAAATATAAAATCAAATTATTAAACATTTAATAAAAAAATACATGGGTTACACAAATTATTAAACTCTTTGAAAATAAAAAAATGAAAAATCATACATTTGGTTCTATTAGTTAATAAAGTCTTATTATAGCCCAGCCCTAAGTTGATTATAGTCGGCCCTAATCTTTGTAATCCTAATCTATATATATCCTATATGTAAACTATATAAGCTTCTTGTAGTTCTGTAAACTACCCCTAAAAGCATGGTTTGCCATCCCTATGGTCTCTTGATGGGCTCACCAAATGAGCTTGATCGATTGCCCATTATGACTGCTCGTTCTGGTTCATGTGATGCAGGATTTTTATGAGTCGACGTGTTGCATACAAATATAAAATCAAATTATTAAACATTTAATAAAAAATACTTGGGTTACACAAATTATTAAACTCTTAGAAAATAAAAAATGAAAAATCATACATTTGGTACTATTAGTTAATAAAGTCTTAGTATAGGCCCAGGCCTAAGTTGATTATAGTCGGCCCTAACCTTTGTAATCCTAATCTATATATATCCTATATGTAAACTATATAAGCTTCTTCTAGTTCTATAAATTACCCCTAAAAGCAAGGTTTGCCATCCCCGTGGTCTCTTGATGGGCTCACCAAATGAGCTTGATCGATTGCCCATTATGACTGCTCGTTCTGGTTCATGTGATGCAGGATTTTTATGAGTCGACGTGTTGCATACAAATATAAAATCAAATTATTAAACATTTAATAAAAAAATACATGGGTTACACAAATTATTAAACTCTTTGAAAATAAAAAAATGAAAAATCATACATTTGGTTCTATTAGTTAATAAAGTCTTATTATAGCCCAGCCCTAAGTTGATTATAGTCGGCCCTAATCTTTGTAATCCTAATCTATATATATCCTATATGTAAACTATATAAGCTTCTTGTAGTTCTGTAAACTACCCCTAAAAGCATGGTTTGCCATCCCTATTGTCTCTTGATGGGCTCACCAAATGAGCTTGATCGATTGCCCATTATGACTGCTTGTTCTGGTTCAATGGATGCAGGATTTTTATGAGTCGACGTGTTGCATACAAATATAAAATCAAATTATTAAACATTTAATAAAAAATACTTGGGTTACAAAAATTATTAAACTCTTTGAAAATAAAAAATGAAAAATCATACATTTGGTTCTATTAGTTAATAAAGTCTTAGTATAGGCCCAGCCCTAAGTTGATTATAGTCGGCCCTAATCTTTGTAATCCTAATCAATATATATCCTATATGTAAACTATATAAGCTTCTTTTAGTTCAATAACCTACCCCTAAAATCAAGGTTTGCCATCCCTGTTGTCTCTTGATGGGCTCACCAAATGAGCTTGATCGATTGCCCATTATGACTGCTCGTTCTGGTTCATGTGATGCAGGATTTTTATAAGTCGACGTGTTGCATACAAATATAAAATCAAATTATTAAACATTTAATAAAAAATACTTGGGTTACACAAATTACTAAACACCTAGAAAATAAAAAATAGAAAATAATACATTTGGTTCTTTTAGTTAATAAAGTCTTAGTATAGGCCCAGCCCTAAGTTGATTATAGTCGGCCTTAATCTATGTAATCCTAATCTATATATATATCCTATATGTAAACTATAAGCTTTTTTAGTTCTGTAAACTACCCCTAAAAGTAAGGTTTGCCATCCTTGTGTTCTCTTGATGGACTCACCAATTGAGCTTGATTGATTGCCCATTGTGACTGCTCGTTCTGGTTCATGTGATGCAGGATTTTATGAGTCGACGTGTTGCATACAAATATAAAATCAAATTATTAAACATTTAATAAAAAATACTTGGGTTACACAAATTATTAAACTCTTAGAAAATAAAAAATGAAAAATCATACATTTCGTTCTATTAGTTAATAAAGTCTTAGTATAGAACCCTAAGTTGATTATAGTCGACCCTAATCTTTGTAATCCTAATCTATATATATATATATATATATATATATATATATCTTATATGTAAACTATAAGCTTCTTTTAGTTCTGTAAACTACCCCTAAAAGCAAGGTTTGCCATCCCTGTGGTCTCTTGATGGGCTTACCAAATTAGCTTGATCGATTGCCCATTATGACTGCTCGTTCTGGATCATGTGATGCAGGGTTTTTATGAGTCGACGTGTTGCATACAAATATAAAATCAAATTATTAAACATTTAATAAAAAATACTTGGGTTACACAAATTATTAAACTCTTAGAAAATAAAAAAATGAAAAATCATACATTTCGTTCTATTAGTTAATAAAGTCTTAGTATAGAACCCTAAGTTGATTATAGTCGACCCTAATCTTTGTAATCCTAATCTATATATATATATATATATATATATATATCTTATATGTAAACTATAAGCTTCTTTTAGTTCTGTAAACTACCCCTAAAAGCAAGGTTTGCCATCCCTGTGGTCTCTTGATGGGCTTACCAAATGAGCTTGATCGATTGCCCATTATGACTGCTCGTTCTGGTTCATGTGATGCAGGGTTTTTATGAGTCGACGTGTTGCATACAAATATAAAATCAAATTATTAAACATTTAATAAAAAATACTTGGGTTACACAAATTATTAAACTCTTCGAAAATAAAAAATAGAAAATAAAACATTTGGTTCTATTAGTTAATAAAGTCTTAGTATAGGCCCAGCCCTAAGTTGATTATAGTCGGCCCTAATCTTTGTAATCCTAATCTATATATATATATCCTATATGTAAACTATAAGCTTCTTTTAGTTCTGTAAACTACCCCTAAAATCAAGGTTTGTCATCCCTATGGTCTCTTGATGGGCTCACCAAATGAGCTTGATCAATTGCCCATTATGACTGCTCGTTCTGGTTCATGTGATGCAGGCTTTTTATGAGTCGACGTGTTGCATACAAATATAAAATCAAATTATTAAACATTTAATAAAAAATACTTGGGTTACACAAATTATTAAACTCTTAGAAAATAAAAAATTGAAAATAATACATTTGGTTCTATTAATTAATAAAGTCTTAGTATAGGCCCAGCCCTAAGTTGATTATAGTCAGCCCTAATCTTTGTAATCCTAATCTATATATATATCCTATATGTAAACTATAAGCTTCTTTTAGTTCTATAAACTACCCCTAAAAGGAAGGTTTGCCATCCCTGTGGTCTCTTGATGGGCTTACCAAATGAGCTTGATCGATTGCCCATTATGACTGCTCGTTTTGGTTCATGTGATGCAGGCTTTTTATGAGTCGACGTGTTGCATACAAATATAAAATCAAATTATTAAACATTTAATAAAAAATACTTGGGTTACACAAATTATTAAACTCTTAGAAAATAAAAAATGGAAAATCGTACATTTGGTTCAATTAGTTAATAAAGTCTTAGTAAAGGCCCAGACCTAAGTTGATTATAGTCAACCCTAATCTTTGTAATCCTTATCTATATATATATATATATATATATATATATATCCTATATGTAAACTATATGCTTCTTTTAGTTCTATAAACTACCCCTAAAAGCAAGGTTTGCCATCCCTGTGGTCTCTTGATGGGCTCACCAATTGAGCTTGATTGATTGACCATTATGACTGCTCGTTCTGGTTCATGTGATTCAGGATTTTTATGAGTCGATGTGTTGCACACAAATATAAAATCAAATTATTAAACATTTAATAAAAAATACTTGGGTTACACAAATTATTAAACTCTTAGAAAATAAAAAAATGAAAAATCACACATTTGGTTCTATTAGTTAATAAAGTCTTATTATAGCCCAGCCCTAAGTTGATTATAGTCGGCCCTAATCTTTGTAATCCTAATCTATATATATCCTATATGTAAACTATATAAGCTTCTTGTAGTTCTGTAAACTACCCCTAAAAGCATGGTTTGCCATCCCTATTGTCTCTTGATGGGCTCACCAAATGAGCTTGATCGATTGCCCATTATAACTGCTTGTTATGGTTCAATGGATGCAGGATTTTTATGAGTCGACGTGTTGCATACAAATATAAAATCAAATTATTAAACATTTAATAAAAAATACTTGGGTTACAAAAATTATTAAACTCTTTGAAAATAAAAAATGAAAAATCATACATTTGGTTCTATTAGTTAATAAAGTCTTAGTATAGGCCCAGCCCTAAGTTGATTATAGTCGGCCCTAATCTTTGTAATCCTAATCAATATATATCCTATATGTAAACTATATAAGCTTCTTTTAGTTCTATAACCTACCCCTAAAATCAAGGTTTGCCATCCCTGTTGTCTCTTGATGGGCTCACCAAATGAGCTTGATCGATTGCCCATTATGACTGCTCGTTCTGGTTCATGTGATGCAGGATTTTTATAAGTCGACGTGTTGCATACAAATATAAAATCAAATTATTAAACATTTAATAAAAAATACTTGGGTTACACAAATTACTAAACACCTAGAAAATAAAAAATAGAAAATAATACATTTGGTTCTATTAGTTAATAAAGTCTTAGTATAGGCCCAGCCCTAAGTTGATTATAGTCGGCCTTAATCTATGTAATCCTAATCTATATATATATCCTATATGTAAACTATAAGCTTTTTTAGTTCTGTAAACTACCCCTAAAAGTAAGGTTTGCCATCCTTGTGTTCTCTTGATGGACTCACCAATTGAGCTTGATTGATTGCCCATTGTGACTGCTCGTTCTGGTTCATGTGATGCAGGATTTTATGAGTCGACGTGTTGCATACAAATATAAAATCAAATTATTAAACATTTAATAAAAAATACTTGGGTTACACAAATTATTAAACTCTTAGAAAATAAAAAATGAAAAATCATACATTTCGTTCTATTAGTTAATAAAGTCTTAGTATAGGCCCAGCCCTAAGTTGATTATAGTCGGCCCTAATCTTTGTAATCCTAATCTATATATATATATCCTATATGTAAACTATAAGCTTCTTTTAGTTCTGTAAACTACCCCTAAAATCAAGGTTTGTCATCCCTATGGTCTCTTGATGGGCTCACCAAATGAGCTTGATCAATTGCCCATTATGACTGCTCGTTCTGGTTCATGTGATGCAGGCTTTTTATGAGTCGACGTGTTGCATACAAATATAAAATCAAATTATTAAACATTTAATAAAAAATACTTGGGTTACACAAATTATTAAACTCTTAGAAAATAAAAAATTGAAAATAATACATTTGGTTCTATTAATTAATAAAGTCTTAGTATAGGCCCAGCCCTAAGTTGATTATAGTCAGCCCTAATCTTTGTAATCCTAATCTATATATATATCCTATATGTAAACTATAAGCTTCTTTTAGTTCTATAAACTACCCCTAAAAGGAAGGTTTGCCATCCCTGTGGTCTCTTGATGGGCTTACCAAATGAGCTTGATCGATTGCCCATTATGACTGCTCGTTTTGGTTCATGTGATGCAGGCTTTTTATGAGTCGACGTGTTGCATACAAATATAAAATCAAATTATTAAACATTTAATAAAAAATACTTGGGTTACACAAATTATTAAACTCTTAGAAAATAAAAAATGGAAAATCGTACATTTGGTTCAATTAGTTAATAAAGTCTTAGTAAAGGCCCAGACCTAAGTTGATTATAGTCAACCCTAATCTTTGTAATCCTTATCTATATATATATATATATATATATATATATATATATATCCTATATGTAAACTATATGCTTCTTTTAGTTCTATAAACTACCCCTAAAAGCAAGGTTTGCCATCCCTGTGGTCTCTTGATGGGCTCACTAATTGAGCTTGATTGATTGACCATTATGACTGCTCTTTCTGGTTCATGTGATTCAGGATTTTTATGAGTCGACGTGTTGCACACAAATATAAAATCAAATTATTAAACATTTAATAAAAAATACTTGGGTTACACAAATTATTAAACTCTTAGAAAATAAAAAAATGAAAAATCATACATTTGGTTCTATTAGTTAATAAAGTCTTATTATAGCCCAGCCCTAAGTTGATTATAGTCGGCCCTAATCTTTGTAATCCTAATCTATATATATCCTATATGTAAACTATATAAGCTTCTTGTAGTTCTGTAAACTACCCCTAAAAGCATGGTTTGCCATCCCTATTGTCTCTTGATGGGCTCACCAAATGAGCTTGATCGATTGCCCATTATGACTGCTTGTTCTGGTTCAATGGATGCAGGATTTTTATGAGTCGACGTGTTGCATACAAATATAAAATCAAATTATTAAACATTTAATAAAAAATACTTGGGTTACAAAAATTATTAAACTCTTTGAAAATAAAAAATGAAAAATCATACATTTGGTTCTATTAGTTAATAAAGTCTTAGTATAGGCCCAGCCCTAAGTTGATTATAGTCGGCCCTAATCTTTGTAATCCTAATCAATATATATCCTATATGTAAACTATATAAGCTTCTTTTAGTTCTATAACCTACCCCTAAAATCAAGGTTTGCCATCCCTGTTGTCTCTTGATGGGCTCACCAAATGAGCTTGATCGATTGCCCATTATGACTGCTCGTTCTGGTTCATGTGATGCAGGATTTTTATAAGTCGACGTGTTGCATACAAATATAAAATCAAATTATTAAACATTTAATAAAAAATACTTGGGTTACACAAATTACTAAACACCTAGAAAATAAAAAATAGAAAATAATACATTTGGTTCTATTAGTTAATAAAGTCTTAGTATAGGCCCAGCCCTAAGTTGATTATAGTCGGCCTTAATCTATGTAATCCTAATCTATATATATATCCTATATGTAAACTATAAGCTTTTTTAGTTCTGTAAACTACCCCTAAAAGTAAGGTTTGCCATCCTTGTGTTCTCTTGATGGACTCACCAATTGAGCTTGATTGATTGCCCATTGTGACTGCTCGTTCTGGTTCATGTGATGCAGGATTTTATGAGTCGACGTGTTGCATACAAATATAAAATCAAATTATTAAACATTTAATAAAAAATACTTGGGTTACACAAATTATTAAACTCTTAGAAAATAAAAAATGAAAAATCATACATTTCGTTCTATTAGTTAATAAAGTCTTAGTATAGAACCCTAAGTTGATTATAGTCGACCCTAATCTTTGTAATCCTAATCTATATATATATATATATATATATATATATCTTATATGTAAACTATAAGCTTCTTTTAGTTCTGTAAACTACCCCTAAAAGCAAGGTTTGCCATCCCTGTGGTCTCTTGATGGGCTTACCAAATGAGCTTGATCGATTGTCCATTATGACTGCTCGTTCTGGTTCATGTGATGCAGGGTTTTTATGAGTCGACGTGTTGCATACAAATATAAAATCAAATTATTAAACATTTAATAAAAAATACTTGGGTTACACAAATTATTAAACTCTTAGAAAATAAAAAATAGAAAATAAAACATTTGGTTCTATTAGTTAATAAAGTCTTAGTATAGGCCCAGCCCTAAGTTGATTATAGTCGGCCCTAATCTTTGTAATCCTAATCTATATATATATATATATCCTATATGTAAACTATAAGCTTCTTTTAGTTCTGTAAACTACCCCTAAAATCAAGGTTTGTCATCCCTATGGTCTCTTGATGGGCTCACCAAATGAGCTTGATCAATTGCCCATTATGACTGCTCGTTCTGGTTCATGTGATGCAGGCTTTTTATGAGTCGACGTGTTGCGTACAAATATAAAATCAAATTATTAAACATTTAATAAAAAATACTTGGGTTACACAAATTATTAAACTCTTAGAAAATAAAAAATTGAAAATAATACATTTGGTTCTATTAATTAATAAAGTCTTAGTATAGGCCCAGCCCTAAGTTGATTATAGTCAGCCCTAATCTTTGTAATCCTAATCTATATATATATCCTATATGTAAACTATAAGCTTCTTTTAGTTCTATAAACTACCCCTAAAAGGAAGGTTTGCCATCCCTGTGGTCTCTTGATGGGCTTACCAAATGAGCTTGATCGATTGCCCATTATGACTGCTCGTTTTGGTTCATGTGATGCAGGCTTTTTATGAGTCGACGTGTTGCATACAAATATAAAATCAAATTATTAAACATTTAATAAAAAATACTTGGGTTACACAAATTATTAAACTCTTAGAAAATAAAAAATGGAAAATCGTACATTTGGTTCAATTAGTTAATAAAGTCTTAGTAAAGGCCCAGACCTAAGTTGATTATAGTCAACCCTAATCTTTGTAATCCTTATCTATATATATATATATATATATATATATATCCTATATGTAAACTATATGCTTCTTTTAGTTCTGTAAACTACCCCTAAAAGCAAGGTTTGCCATCCCTGTGGTCTCTTGATGGGCTCACCAATTGAGCTTGATTGATTGACCATTATGACTG
Organism: Bidens hawaiensis; assembly: GCF_021521415.1. Lineage (NCBI taxonomy): Eukaryota > Viridiplantae > Streptophyta > Magnoliopsida > Asterales > Asteraceae > Bidens > Bidens hawaiensis. The sequence continues at coordinate 25,662 of NW_027495655.1, forward strand.
CTCGTTCTGGTTCGTGTGATGCAGGATTTTTATGAGTCGACGTGTTGCATACAAATATAAAATCAAATTATTAAACATTTAATAAAAAATACTTGGGTTACACAAATTATTAAATTCTTAGAAAATAAAAAATGAAAAATCATACATTTGGTTCTATTAGTTAATAAAATCTTAGTATAGGCCCAGCCCTAAGTTGATTATAGTCGGCCCTAATCTTTGTAATCCTAATCTATATATATCCTATATGTAAACTATATAAGCTTCTTCTAGTTCTATAAACTACCCCTAAAAGCAAGGTTTGCCATCCCTATGGTCTCTTGATGGCTCACCAAATGAGCTTGATCGATTGACCATTATGACTGCTCGTTCTGGTTCATGTGATGCAGGATTTTTATGAGTCGACGTGTTGCATACAAATATAAAATCAAATTATTAAACATTTAATAAAAAATACTTGGGTTACACAAATTATTAAACTCTTTGAAAATAAAAAATGAAAAATCATACATTTGGTTCTATTAGTTAATAAAGTCTTAGTATAGCCCAACCCTAAGTTGATTATAGTCGGCCCTAATCTTTGTAATCCTAATCTATATATATCCTATATGTAAACTATATAAGCTTCTTTTAGTTCTGTAAACTACCCCTAAAAGCATGGTTTGCCATCCCTATGGTCTCTTGATGGGCTCACCAAATGAGCTTGATCGATTGCCCATTATGACTGCTTGTTCTGGTTCATGTGATGCAGGATTTTTATGAGTCGACGTGTTGCATACAAATATAAAATTAAATTATTAAACATTTAATAAAAAATACTTGGGTTACAAAAATTATTAAACTCTTTGAAAATAAAAAAATTAAAAATCATACATTTGGTTCTATTAGTTAATAAAGACTTAGTATAGGCCCAGCCCTAAGTTGATTATAGTCGGCCCTAATCTTTGTAATCCTAATCTATATATATCCTATATGTAAACTATATAAGCTTCTTTTAGTTCTATAACCTACCCCTAAAATCAAGGTTTGCCATCCCTGTTGTCTCTTGATGGGCTCACCAAATAAGCTTGATCAATTGCCCATTATGACTGCTCGTTCTGGTTCATGTGATGCAGGATTTTAGAAGTCGACGTGTTGCATACAAATATAAAATCAAATTATTAAACATTTAATAAAAAATACTTAGGTTACACAAATTATTAAACTCTTAGAAAATAAAAAATAGAAAATAATACATTTGGTTCTATTAGTTAATAAAGTCTTAGTATTGGCCTAGCCCTAAGTTGATTATAGTCGGCCCTAATGTAACATCCCGAAATTTTTATAATGATAAATAAAAGAAAGTTATGTTTAGTAATTTCACGTTTTAGTTATTTAATGTCGAGTAAGGAACGGGTCTTGGGCTTAGTTATTTTATGAACTCGGCCTGTCTCGACCCGTAGGAAGCCAACCCGAGCCTAACCAAACCCGTAGTATATAAACGAAAGTTCTTGACACTTTCACCATTTTCACCAACTCCCTTTCACTCCCACACCCAAACACTCTCAATTCTAGAGAGAGAAACTAGAGAGAGAAAGTTCTCGAATCACAAATCCGAGTCCACAATCTTGTTCCTAATCGTTTTTGGTAAGTCCCTCTTGAAAATCATCCGTTTTCATAACCATTTTCGACCTCAAATCGAGCAAAAACTCCCGTTTTTGTAACTTGAGTTTTCGGGTCAAAAACCGCCTTGTTTTGGTGTCAAAATGCAAGCTTGTGTGTTTAAAAGTACAAGGAATCGATAGCCCTTTCAATCCCGAGCATTTCCATGTCAAAAACGTCGATTTTGGGTCAAAAATCTGGAAAATCTGGAAAACCCGTGGGTTTCTCCGTCGCCAGCTTGAAGGAGTCGAACCAGACTCATTCGATCGAACCAGTCGATCGAATCAGTCCATTCGATCGAATGCGTAGATCGAACAAGTCCAGTCGACCGAATAGGGAAGCAACCGAATGGTCTCCAACTCATTCGATCGAATGAGTTTTGTATTCGATCGAATGAGTGTTGTATTCGATCGAACGTGTTCCTATTCGATCGAACGTGTTCCTGTTTGATCGAACGTGTTGTATTCGATCGAACGTGTTGTATTCGATCGAACGTGTTCCTATTCGATCGAACGTGTTCCTATTCGATCGAATCAAGCCAGAACCAAGTTGTTTCCAAGTTCGCCTAAGGTTTAACTTCGCCTGAAGCGAAGTTCGTTTTTTTAAAATGAATTAAAAACCTAATGGGAAATGTGTTAAGGCAGTTATTGAAAACGGGTAGTAGTAGTTAATTGATATGTGTAAATATTATACAGTTAGCCGAGCCCAGTTAAAGAAAGGAATTACAATCAACGGAGAACGTAACCGTATTCAGGTGAGTTTCTAGCCCCCTTATGTGTTATGTTTTCGGGGCTGTGTGCATACTCAATATGTTTGTTAATACACTTATCCTACGAGATAAGTGTATGCCTTATGTGAATGATATGATATGTATGAATGATTGCTTGATGTTACGTGAACGATCTTCGGATATTGCACGTACTGTCAGGTTGTAACGCCAGGTGTAAGGTAAGTATGATATGTATGTTTACGTGTATGAACGTGATAAAGATAATAAAAGAAAGAAATGATAATGTATGGTTGTATGGTAACGAAGAGGGAACCGAGCCCTAATAATACTCGAGGAAAGAGGGTACCGAGCCCTAATAATACTCGAGGAAGGAGGGTACCGAGCCCTAATAATACTCGAGGAAAGAGGGTACCGAGCCCTAATAATACTCGAGGAAGGAGGGTACCGAGCCCTAATAATACTCGAGGAAGGAGGGTACCGAGCCCTAATAATACTCGAGGAAAGAGGGTACCGAGCCCTAATAATACTCGAGGAAGGAGGGTACCGAGCCCTAATAATACTCGAGGAAGGAGGGTACCGAGCCCTAATAATACTCGAGGAATGTAGGGCGTAATGCTCTTTATAACGTAAGATATGACAGTAAGTTAATACAGTATGAAAGTATGAAAGTATGAATGAAAGAACATTATGTTATGTGAATGGTATGATTATGTGATTATCTAGAACTCACTCAGCGTAGCTGACTTTTAGTATGCACGCAGGTGAGTAGAATGAGGCAGCTCGCTTGAGGGGACACATGGCACTGAACGAGAGTCTGGCATCTGAAGACTTATGATGTTTTAATTTAATGCTTTAATGTTGAAAGACAAAGAATGTTTTGAGACAAGTTATGAATTATGCAAAGTTTTATGAAAGTTTTATTTTCCGCGTAAATGTTTTAATTAACTCTGATATTTAGAACTGTGTTTATGAGTAAAATCCAACGCGAAAGTAGGGCTTCCGTTTTCGGGGCCTTACACCTAATCATTACATAATGAAAGATAAAAACAAATACAAGTGTAAGAGTCTTCGAGCATGATAAGTATCTTTCTCGAGCAGACTCACTATGCTAGGTATGCTCGATGAGTGTCTTCGAGCATACTTTACTTAGAATATTTACAGTGAAAATATTCTCCTCTAACAAGCTTCATTCCTCTTGACCAATCCTTGCTTTGCTCGAACTAGTCCATCGAGCAAGCACATTCTTCTTGATGCCTTCAGTCTTTTCATGAGACTTATTGAACAATCTTTATCATGCTCGGATGTAAATCTTGCTCGAGGAACTGAACCATGCTTGAAGTCCTTGCTTGGAACACATGACATCTTCTTATTGCATCCATGCTCGTCACGATGTACTCGACATCCTGTGCTCGGAACACTTGGTTAAAACTTGAATGATCAATTTGTTTGCTCGATTGGCAATCCATACTCGATAGAAGAACACTTTTGCTCGTTGAAGTGTAGCTTGCTCGAAGCCTTAACACTTAGAAGAATCAACCTCAAATGGTTTTGAAGACCTTGCTAGAGGTAGTAAACCATGCTCGATCGTTCAAGCTTGCTCGAAGTTCATACTTAGCTGATGTCCAAAGGAGGTTGAGAAGATTCCAATCTTCCTTAGAAAATATCCGACTCAACAGTATCAATAAAGACTTGAACAAGGCCTGCCCCAAAGACTCCTACCCCTTACCGGAGGTAGAGAAGAAACTTGAGTCTTTAGCCCAGTTTCCTCTAAGGTGTTTTTTAGACGCATACAAGGGATACCACCAAGTTCAAATGAATCCCAAAGATGAAGAAAAGACGGCGTTTTACACTAATGAGGGGACCTATTGTTACACGAAGATGCCTTTTGGGCTAAAGAATGTTGGGGCTACATACAGCGGCTCATGGATGAGCTCTTCGAGGAACAAAGATGAAGGAACATTGAAATCTATGTTGACGACTTAGTCATCAAAAGCAAAAATGAAGAGGGGATGTTGAATGACATCAAAGAAACGTTTCAAACTTTAAGAAGGCTAACATGAAACTAAACCTGGGGAAGTGCTCTTTTAGGGTTTAAGAAGGAAAATTCTTGGGGGTGTTAGTGATAAAGGAGGGGATTAAGGCCAACCCGGAGAAGGTAGAGGCCCTACTCCAGACGAAACCTCCAAAGAACCTCAAGGAAGTACAATGGTTAAATGGAAGCCTGATGGCTCTTAATCGGTTCCTTTACAAGATAGCGGAAAGAACTCTTCCGTTCATGGCAGTGTTAAGAAGTAGCACCAAGAAAAATAAGTTTTGCAGGGATAGTGGAGTAGAAAAAGCCTTCCAGGACTTAAAAGTCCACCTGTGTGAGCTCTCCACCATAGCAACCCCCCCCCCCCCAACCTGGAGAGGTGCTTGTCCTACACCTCTCCCATATGGCCAAGACTATCAGTTCTGTCTAAATGGTCGAAAGAGGGGAGGCACAGATACCCATCTATTTAGTCAGTCACACATTGAAGGGGCCAGAGGAAAGATACCTCCTGATGGAAAAATTGGTTTTAGCTCTTATCTACACGGCCAGGAAGTTACGCCGGTATTTCCAAGCACACGTTATACATGTCCTAACTAATTAGCCTTTGCAGGAGATATTACCGAAACCAAAGGTATCAGGAAGGCTAGCCAAGTGTGCGATTGAGATGGGAGATCACACCATTGAATATAAGCCTCGAGTTGCTTTCAAAGGGCAGGTGGTGCCTAATTTTCTAACAGAAAAACTGCAACGGGAGAGGAAGAAAGGGAAGGGGAAAAGATAATTGCCACTGAGACAAATAAAATGCAAGAATATGCCTTAGAGAGACCCAATGGAACTTGTACACTGGGGGCCTCTAATGAAAAGGAAGTGGGGTGGGGCTTATTTTAGTTAGTCCTGAAGGCATTGAACTGACTTATGCAGTGCGGTTAGACTTTCCAGCACCAATAATGAGGCTGAATATGAAGCATTATTAGCTGGCCTTAGAATGGCACAAAGGGTGAAGGCTAAAAGGGTTAAGGCTCATGTTGATTCTTTGATGGTAGCAAATCAAGTTAGAGGAAGTTACTAGGCCAAAGACCTCAAGATGGTGGAGTACCTAAGGAAGACGCAAGAGCTATTGTGAAAATTTGAGGGGTCAGAAGTACTACGCATTCCAAGAAGCCTTAACAAAAAGGCAGATGCTCTAAGAAAACTGGCTGCCATGGCTTTTGATCATTTGTCCAAAGAAGTAAAATTAGAAGTCCTTCGGCATCCGTCGATAGCAGAAATCGCAGTTGCCAGCACAAAGGTCTCAGAAGACAACTGGATGACCCCCTTCCTGTTGTACCTTCAACAAGGGATAGTTCCAGATGACAAAGAGGAAGCACGAAAATTGAAGATCCGGGCTTCACAATATGAAGTTGTTGATGAGGCTCTATACAGATGTATCGATTCAAAGGAAGCAGAATATGTAATCCGGGAGATACATGAAGGAATATGCGTGATGCATAAGGGAGCAGAAATGGTGGCAGACTGGGCCATGAGAGCTGGATACTATTGGCCGACCATTTTCTTAAGCACTGTAAAAGAAATACAAAAATGTGACCACTGCCAAGCACATGCTCCAGTGGGGCGAAAGCCTAAGTCAAATTTGATCCCGGTAAGTTCTTCCTGGCCTTTTCAGAAATGGGGGATAGAAATAGTGGGCCCTTTCCCTGAAGGGGCAGGAAACGGCAGATTCCTGGTGGTAGTAATAGATTATTTCACTAAGTAGGTTTACAAGAGGGCTTTCGGGTGTAGGGAAACTTAGGAACCTAGGGATACCTTGAATCGGGCAATCCTTGCATCCGGCTTTCAACACAGACTTTGGGCTGGCTATGAGCACTGCTCTCAGGGGACTCCTTTAGAGGAGGTTCCCTCTTTTTCAGCCTCTGCTGAGGTTGAGGCTCAGGAAGCCTTCGTGGATTTCACTGCTCATGTGCCGCCCAAACTATTGTAGATTTCTTCCAATCTAGGTGTGTCCATTGAAGAGATTCAAGCCCTGTCTTCGATCGTGGATCCCCCCTCTCCACTCCCTTGATGTGCCCTCGTCATGATTTGGTTATTTCTTTTACTGCTTATCGTTGTGGTCTGTTGAACAATTTTAAACTTATTCTGCTATTTTCGCCAATGTGAGTTATGACTTGTATTTGAACATGTTTCCCTTGGATGTTTTTTTATGAATGTACGGTGATGCCTTTATTATTTACAATTGCGTTTGGTAGCTATAGTTCATGAACGTTTTGGGTGATGTTTGGTTAACCATTGAGCCTATCGGCGAGGCCTTCCTTTTTTCCGTTGTGACAAAAAGGGGATTTAGATGAGTTTTTACTAGTCAGACTCGTGTGTTGAACTCATTGGTATTTATGCAAATTTGTTTTTACGAGACGGAATCGTCTCCCATTATTTGTTCTTACTTTCTTCCAGAGAGATAAGTGTTTTTAGTATTTTTCTTAAAACCCCTATGATACCTTTGACTACAGAAACTTTTACCATGCATTTCCATTCGAATCATGTTTACATTAAAATTTTACAAAAAGAGACGGTTACGTCTTTCTGTCTGATTTCCCTCTCAGAGAAGTTCTTGATTTATTCATCTAGCCTTTGTGATTTTTCCCAAAATGGGCTTCCCTTGCCTCGACTGATACGTAGTACCTTCTGAGTTGCATTGAGTTCCATGTTCTTGGTATCACTTCTCCTGAAAGGTTAGCCAGTTTGTAGGCACCCTTTCCCCCAGCCCATGTGACATCGCAATCTCATCAGAGATTTTTTTTTCTTTTGATTATGAGATTGCGATGTAAGAGAATCAAATTATTGAGACGCTACAGGTTAAACGAAGCTGCGTGCATTGGGTATGGTATGTTTAGCAAAACTAGTTGGCGGCTAGACGTTGGTAGCTGTAGCCTTTTAGATATATGTAGGTGTTTGACAGAGTTGCTAGAGTTATTTTTTTTAATAAAATGTATAAAATGACCAAAATGAGCATACATAAAAAATCATAATACTAAACATAATCATACACACACACACACAAGCACAAACACACACACGTATATATATAGGGGTGTGATAAAATGAAAACTCCTCTTAAAAGGAAAACTTAAAAACTCATAAAGAATTATTTTTAACTTTTTTTAAAAAAATATTTCGTAGTTTCATTTTTTCCTTTATTCTTATATGTTGTTATTGTTCAAAAATAAAAAATAAACTTGTCAGTAACCTCGTCGGTGTGGTGCACATTTTTAATAGTGTGCATCGCATATATGCAAAAGTGTTGTATTGCATAGAATACAACACTATTGCATATATTTGATACACACTATTGTATATATGCAATATAAGACTAATACGCACATCAAATACACATTAGTACGTATTTGTAATACATCATTAGCGCACATGTGCACTACATCGACTTTTTTTTGCATATAATACAATACTGCACGTACACAATACACAAATATTGAATATATGCAATTAAACACTATTGAACATAAAAAATACATAGTAATACACATGTATAATATAATAGTATCGCATAGTAATACGTATGTGCATTACAGCGGTTTGTTTTTTGTTTTTTTATTATTTTTTTTTTGAGTAAAGGGTAACAAAATATAAGAATAATGGAAAAAACGAAAATTTAAAAATATTTTTTTATTTTTAATTAAAATTAATATTTTAGATGTTTTTAAGTTTTCTCTCTAAGGATGAGTTTTCTCTTGATCATTTCCCTATATATATATATATATATATATATATATAAGTTCATTCTCAAATAAATAAAACATCAATCATTGACAAGCAGTCAAGAATATAACATACTGTTATTAAATCGTTAATGAAGCGTATTCTATATCAATGTAGCAATATTGTTGCAAACACGTTTTATCTCATTCATTGTTCCTTTTAATATACCGCTAGTACTTGTGTCATGGTTATGAACATCATGTAGTTCATATCGAGGTATGAAGTTTGGATGTTGCTCCATTGAAGTAAACATGTTATCTTCTTGAGAATCACGTATATAGTTATGCAATGCAAATGTAGCCATGATAACACCAATTTGTGTTTGCACGGTTTATGTAAGACCCCAAACCCCGAAAATCCTACAGTTGGTAATCACGTCCACAATTTCACCAAAAATTTAAAACCAAACGTTTCATTTTATTTAAAACCAGTTCAGAGTAATTTAACAACGGAAATTCATAAGCATCAAAAATTACCAAAACCGGAAAAATAACAAATAATAAACAGTGGGAAAAGTTAAGTATCTAAAATCCCAAAACTGAATATAAAGTGAAGTGCTTGTTTTATTTTAAAGTCCTCGTCTAGAAATTCCTTCAACTCCGAGTAGCATCCAGCACGTCCAAGCGGTAACATCCACTTCTTAACCTGAACGTCAATCTAACATACACACAAAGTTAGCTAGAGCTGAGTGAGTTCAAGTTTTCGTAAACAATAATTCATACTTTATTTCAAAGTTATAGCTCTAAACAGAAGAGATGATAATAATAAAATAAATAGATTTAGTTCACCAAATAATACATTCATCGTCGAACACACGTACACGGGCCTCTCCACCATGAGTCAAGACTCGAGTAATATATTTGACCCGGACGCGGTAAGACCTAAGCACGTGACACGAGCCTCTCCACCATGAGTCAAACCCGAGCAATATATTTGAATCGGTCACAGCTTACACATCTAAACACGTGATACGGGCCTCAACACCACGAGTACAACCCGAGTAATATATTTGACCCGATCACGGTTTAACATATAACGTACCTCTTCACTACGGGATTTTAAAACCCGAGCAATATATTTGACCCGCCAAAATGATGATCACGCCACATGGGCCTCTCCACCTCGGGATTTGAAAACCCGAGTAATATATTTGACCCGGCCGTAATCACCATGCACACACACATCAATAAGCCTACTCACATCATTCTTAGTCACACAACCGTAGGCTATAAGGTAACACATACTCATACATATATATATATAATCCCAAAATATACCATATCGTAAGTAAGCCATCCTTAGTCACGAATGGCTAACTAACATCACTAATCATAGGCCATAGGGTAGCACATGCACATACATACATATATATACATACATACATATATATATATATATCATCCCAAAACCTACCATGTTACAAGTAAGCCTATGGGCCATAAGGTAATATATAATAATCAGTCCAATATATGAACTAAGTAAATAGGTCTATTCGTATTCAATTACTACCAAGCCTATTAACATCATCGAGCCTAGACCATAACCAGGTATATAACCTTAAGGAATTTATGACCAAACGAGTCTAAAATATCTTAAGGCACAGAATGTAACTCACACTGGATTTTCATAATTGCACAAACATTATCAAAACCATACAATGACCTTCAAATTATTTTAACTAGTAAAATCGGGTAAAACTGTAATTGAGTGTGTATGCCAGCCCAAAACGTAAAAAGAGTTAAAAGGGGGCATCATGAACTCACCTGACACAAGGCACGAAATCACCACGAGCTAGAGAACCCCTAAGTATCCCCACGACTCAAACGCCTGTCAGTTTACATACAACATCACTAACGACACCGAAATGACTCGTTTATCCTACGAGGCGTTCAAACATGGTTCGAGTCACCAAAAGCCTCGACCTCATCAAACTCAATCATAACAACCCCCGGGGCCTTAAGTTTACCAAAAGGACCCATAGATACTCCAGGGAGTAAAGAATTCCCAAATTACCCCCGGAGGCATTAGGTGATACTAACACACGCGTTTAAGAGTCGATTAGGAAATTAACATCCAAATCAGCCCCGTGTGAACCTAATATGATAAATTCACAGACAACAAGTCCACACGACGCTACACGAGTTGAATTGGTCGGTAACTCGCAAGGACAACGCACCAACACATCAATAAACGCGAATGCGCGTTGTACCGACCTGTTTGAGTAACCGATGACCAATTCAGCCCCAATACCCATAAAAATCATTTTCCAACAGCCCGTACATTAACCCGAAACTATCCGAGCTGAATTGGTCATCACTTACTTCATCCCTCGCGTTAAACGCAACAAAACACAATTCTAGCCAACCAAAAACAATCCTTCAAACTACAACTAGTTGACCAATCAAACGAACACCAAAGGACATGATTTTTAAGTATGATATACTAGACATACCTAGGAAGATGCTGGTGCAAAAATCTCCACCAAAACAGTCCCGGAATTGCTCAATTGGACAGCCACCCGGTTAGCCTAGAACAAGCTGTTTATCGATCAATACGCGTGATATAATGATCAATTAATGCGTAAAAGACTTGTAGGGACGTAGTACTAACCTTGTATTATGGATTCACACCCGGAATCAAGCTGGAAAAAAGAAAATTGGAGGAGGGTGGGGCTGCTCTTGGCCGATCGGGACATGGGGGGGGCTAGGGTTTTCCTTTTTTTTTGATATATAATTAAATGTTACACACTGGCCCCTCGAGGTTGAAAATTATGATAACTAGGATGAAAAGGTTAAGAACTTAACATACGAGAACGACCAGGAGGTCCCTGAAGATGCCAGAACGAGTTCCGGTAGAATATACAATCATAGAAGGCATAAGCCCTTATTTTCTTTTTCAACGAAGTTTTACGGGCGTTACAGTTTACTTGGGCATTGTACGAAGTATCTTAAATAGTTTCTTCAAAATTCCAATTGTCCTATCAACATAACTTCGTAAAGATGAATGTGAATCGTTGAAAGCTTTTTGCATATTATTCGAGAGCTCTCTTATAAATTGAGATTGATGATATCCTATCTTGGAATATGGAACAATGTATCCTTTTTTGTCTAGATATCCTTTATCAACAAAATAATATCTACCTAACAATGAAGTTGAAAAACAGAAGGCGTTGGAATTTATTAAAAGTATGTTGAAACAATTCCAAATATTCTTTCAGGTGGTTGTGGGAAGTTGAATTTACTATTTTGGGTCGCGTTAATAAAAACAAGCGTGTCATTTAATGATCCCTACCATCTAATCGATAAAAATGTGAAACATATTGAAATCACAATTTTCCATTATACTGAAAGTTGATAACCTTTTCTAACAATATAAGATAGTTGTTGACTCTCTAAGATGCAGGCCTCTATGTCTATACCATCAATACATCCAATACAATCCTAAATATAATTTGAACATTAGTTAAGTAACAAATTTCATGCTTTAACGTAAAAAAGACACATTAACAGAAGGTCGACACACGCATTTCTTAAAGAAGTCGAAAATCTTAACTTATGGGGGGGGGGGCACATGCTTGAAATGACCTACTAATATAAGTTTTGAGTATGGTTATATGAATGTTACTTGGGTTAAAATGAGGAAAAATAATTGAATGATCTGTTAAATTCCCAATAGAAAGAAAGGTCCACTAAGTTTCAAATTGAGGGTACCGTCATGCCTTCGTGGGTAGTCAATAAATTACAAAGTACTTTAGGTTTGAATTTGTGTTGCTCCTATTATTGTTGTTCTCGCTCGGAATATTTTGGATTTAGGCATTCTAGTTCTGATCTAGATTTGATTCCATAATATATGCTCGACATTATTTTTGCTCATTGTGTTTTGTATTAGTTTTGTTTGGAGTTTTTGTTACCATTCAAGGTTTCTTAGAATGCACGTGCACCTACAAATTCATAATTATGTTGTACACCCATAATTATGAATTTTCCTTGCATAATCATTCTAGCATATTCCCATAATGGGTTATATGTAATGATTTTTTTCATAATTATAGTTTTGTATTTCCCTAAGCAATCTCTAATTCAAGCATTATACTCCTAATAACACAATATGAAATGCTTCACGCAGAAACATTATTGAAGTCCCCAAATAGTTCGAGCATAACACACTCCATTCAATATAGTAGCTTTCTGGCATTGGCAGATACTCTCGAGCATAACTCTCTTCAATCAAATTAGCGTGCCCTATAAACAATAATACGGATCACGTGTGAATAAAGCTCTTACAATTATCCATGAGAAAATAGATAGCTTATCATATATGCACACTTTCAAATCAATCAGGTTATCACTTAGTAGTTAATCCTCTAAACCAAGTCTTAGAGTTCTATAAGCCAAATCATTGAACTAGTCAATTTTTGTAGCCAACACTTAAAGTTCTATAAGTCTAACATTAAAGTTATGTTGTCACTGACGCTTATCCTATACTTATTTCGTCAAAGTGTTTAAGGTGAGTATTAATGGGTAGGGATCCTTAAGGTATGCTGGTTAAAGCTTAGAAATCACTAACGATTTCAAATTCGCTGAAACCTTTGACTCTAATACCAATCTGTCACATCCGGCCAAGGGGCCTAAGCGTTTCATTAACAAACTAGTACCAAATGCAAGTAGCAGAATTTTATTGATAAAAGTAAGTTTACAACATTTGCAATATGTATTTAAGACAATGTCTAACTATACCGCTATCTTTTCTCTAACACTACTGCAATCCTGTATTAGGTTCTACTAACCTTCTTGGAATCTAATCTTTATTTTCCTGGTTCGGCATACGCCTCTATACTTAGGCATACTCATTACAATGCTAATCCAAATTTCTATCCACAAGGTACCCGAATACATGCTAAAAAGTGTTGACTAAAAAGTTGGTGAGTTCGTGAGTTTAGCTCACATACACATAATAGAGTTATAACGGATTAAAAGTTTGCATGTATGTAAGTATAAAGTATGGTGAACATCAACCAAGTCCAAAATCAATCCTGCATCTAATCATAAGTCCCCCTAGACTTACAACCGAACGTAACCCATCCCCGATTATCACCCTGCCAGATGTTTAGGTCATATGACGCAAGAGTCGGCATACCTCAATGTGGTTTAACCCAACTTTGGGTACCCAACTTTGGGTCATTATGCGTGGGGGTCTCTTAAATATAGTTGCGAGCCTTAGGCTCACTTCTTGCATTAATGATTGTGCAGTTTAAAGTGGGAAAAAAATATGGCAGAAATAAGTTCTTGATAAACATCACACCATGGCTAAAACAGTCAAAAACATAGATCCATCACAAAAAGTTTAAGAAAAAGGGCAGCACGAAACTCACCTAAGTCCGTATGCAACATTTGTAAGGGAACAATAACATATGATCTTGTCGCAATGCGAGACACCGCCTAGTGTGTATATAACAGTAAGTAATTTGACAACATTGTAATATTTGTTATCGCCATTGTCGTTCGATTAAGCTCTTTCAGTATGTTTAAGTGTTATGACTTATTTTCAGTCGCTTAATTGCTAAGTTGGGTTTTCCCATGTTAATTTATGATAGTATACACTTCATTGAACTGGTATCACTTTAAATAATCATCCCTAGCTAGCATTATGTATTAGTTAACTATACGTGTTAACAAACGTATTAGGTTCCAAACGAACAAAGTCTCCTTTTTAAGAAAGTTCACACATATATGTGATTATAGCATTAGTATCACATAATAAATCACATAATTCACAAACAACTAAACATTATTATGTAACTTTGTCGGGTTTCCATCGAGTGTCGGATATTGAACAATCACAAATTTTACTCTATATTGGTAGTACAATTAATTCTATTATTTTATAATGAAAAACATAACTTAGTTTTCTTAATGGACGACAATGCAAGTTATTAACGGTATTGTTGCTTTTTATTATTAACGGTATTGTTGCTTTTTAAACGTCAGAACTTATAACTACACTTTCATGTCTCAAAATATTTATTTTGATGACTCCACATTTATTATTAGAAAACAATATGCAAAATATAATACAATAAGTTTTAGAAATTCTAGCAAGTTTCAAACGTACGCTTTTAGTCTCATACTTTATTCATGTTGCAAAACGCAATTATTTAAAAACTAGTAACTTAACTAATTGTTACCAAACTAATTTATATTTAAATATAGGTTATATCATAAATAAGTTTCTGAACTATTATAAAATTTTATTTTTTTATTCTTTTATTTCGTAAAACTCTTTGTTTTCATGTCGGTTTAGCTATAAACCGCATTTAATTGCCGTTTCTTTCAAAATACAACAATCTAAGTTAATAAAATATTCTATCTAACTTTATGTAAGAATTCATTAGTTTATATGTTTTCAATTTTCAACATCAAACATCTATTTTGTTATTTAGAAAACAAATATCGCGTAAACGCGTATCTTTAAGTTTTTTTTTAAAATAAATTGTTGTCATTTTTATGATGGAAGACCTTCAAATAATATATTCAAAGTTAAAGTTATAATAAGTTATCTTGAGTTTTAATTTAAAATCTATACTTTAAAACAAGGTCCGACCTAAGACTAGTTAACCGTTCGGTTAAAATAAATAGTTAAGTAACTATTTTTATTTATTATTTTTTTCGTAAAACATTTTCTAATTAATATTTTCTAAAAAAACATTTATTATATTGGTATTATTTAGAATAATTTTCTAACAAATTATATAGGTAAAGTATTTGTTTACGGATTTAACCAATATAACATCGTAAAACATTTAACCGTTATCGCTTTTATAAAACGAGTTTGTGACACTTATATTTTATTCTTGTAAAATATTTTAAGTTTTATAAAACAATTTAACCTTTATATAATTGACGTTAAGAAATAAAGAGTGATAATAAATCAAGTAGCATCAATAAAATAGATTAGTCATGACTGTAATAGCGACAAGTAGTACCTCATTTGCATGTAGTCACATTAATGATAGCATGTTTAGCATGTAAGCATGCTTATAAGATGATTTATTATATTGATAAGAATTGTTCACAAAAATAGGCAATTAATGTATTGTCTAAGAAATTATGATGTCTTGAGTCGTGCAATCATATGGTTGACGGGGTCTATACAAGTTATTAATAATTATTTCCCAACAAGTAATTCTGGCAACATGTATTTTCTATAGACTTCTACAACCAACACAATCATGCTCGATTTTATTCATCCTTAACTTAGTGTTCAAATAAACAAATATATCTTCCGGTTCTATTAAACTAGTTAAATACCCATCTAACCAATTGTACTATTTTTCCAAACAAATCAAATATCGATTTTACCATCCTAGTAAAAAAATGTTTTGTTAGCCCAAATAATATCACTAGTAATCCTTATTTATTTTTAAAATGATTGTCGGTTTCATATTGTGAAGTTAGTTTGGTTTATTTTGAACGAGAGCTCAACCGGACGCGTAACCATCAGGTTAATCGATTATAAGTAATAGAAATACTAATGTGTGTTTATACCTCACTCGCGTTTAGTTAGATATGTTGACCAAACCTGAGCCGTTCGCCATCCTCCTCATCGTTTACCCCCACTATTCCCACCATTATGAATCACCATCATAATTCCATGATCAATAGAGGTCGCGGGAATTTTCCAGACTTGTTGTTCAATGTTGGGGACACATGTGCACCGCCGCTTACGGAGTTATGGCAGCGGCTTTTGGAGCATCCAGTCACCGGAGTCAACACCAACACCATCGCCTTTAGTGTTACAGATTGGATTCGAAAGTAAGAGTTGTCTCACCAGAAACCGTTTCTGGCCGGAGGTGGTGTCACTACCTTTCTGTCATTGTATCTGATCATATCAGGCCCACCGTCGTTGTTGTCTTCCACCATTGGCCCGACACAGGACCTTTGTTGGGTTTCAGTGGTGATCAGTCAAAAATTTTATTTATTAAAACCCGGTTTAATAAACGTGACAAATATTAATTAATCTTATTAATTAATAAATGCGCAGCGGAATATAAATTACTGAAACTAAACCCGACAGGATCCAGTTACAAAACCATACAAGCATAGTAATAATAACAACCAAATTAAATATAAATATATGAACCAACAATATATATTTAATTATACCTCGGTTAACAAATAACCGGTCAACACACAGAGAGTTAACGAGATGAAACGAGTGGCGCGTAAGCTGCGATGGAGACAACAACGAAGGATAGCGCGAGTTGCGCGGTGTCATACGGTGGTGGCCGGTGACTTGAAACGGTGTCGTATGGTGGTGGCCGGTGACTTGAAACTGTGGCGACCGGTGCACGGCAATTCCGTTTCTTGCTTGATGCCGTGAAAAAACAAAAAGTGTTGTTCTTGTTTTTTTTCCTCACGGCTGCTCCCCACTTTTCTTTTTAGAGCTCATGCATGTATGTATGTATATATATATATATATTAGATATTGATAATCTTTTATTATTAATAATAAACCCTAACTTAGCCTCAAAGCCCAGCTCATTTAAAAGCCCACTCCATCTTATTTATCTAATAAATAAGATTTAATTATTATTTATATATAGTATAAATAATAATCCCGTTAAATATCATCAATACCGGTTAACTAATTTAAGCGGATTTTATGCTCGTTACCGAAGGCGTAACTCTTACGGGTCAAAACTCGGTCAGCCGCATTGACTTTCCGAATCGGTCCATAAAATCCAACAGTCTCCCACTTGGACGGTTTCTGGTTAAGTTCCTCAACGCTGACAGCCAGCAGTGCTCTAGCTACACATGGCTGCCCCCAACAAGTTATAACAGTTTAAAGTCATTAACCTAAACATCTTGGAATACACTATTGCAAGATAATGAGTTTACGGTAATCATCGTCATTTATCCTTTCCTTATAAGACATCAATTAAACAATGAGACATGGATCATATTCAATCTCATGTGGTGTTCAATCGTTATTATTCTCGATCTAGAATCAAAGTTGTCCAATCAATCACACAGTAAGTTTGGGTGATGGCTCACACTTCACCAGTTTGAATAAACGAGGGTGCCAAGATGTCTAACTGTCACATATCATGTAAGAGAACAGAATCCCATCTTGATTACATACAACTCCCACTAAACTTTAGATTATTCCCGACCAATGCCTTTATAGCTGGTAGTTACGTGACAACGGTTGACACTGATCAAAGAATAGCCTTTAGTAAACGAAAGTTCTAATATGTATCTCAGGTCGAAGGATACTAAATGAGTATATCAATATCAAACATCTTATGACTAAGATCCATGAAGATGATTTGATGCGAGTTACATCCAACGTCATTCATAAAGAGGTCTGTGAGTTTAGAAGTCAACTCCTTGAGTCCAAAGTCAGAATAGTCTTAATTCAGAGTCGTTCCCACGAGTCTAACAGACTACAGATAATTTAGAATATAATATTCATGGATTAAACGTATTAAAACCGATCGCAGTTATATTAATCTACATTTGCATTTAACCATTAAATCAAAAGAGAACTTAAAAGCATAACTGTTGAAATGTTCACACATCCAAATACTAAATCAAAACAAACTACTAGCTAATCTAAGACCGATAGCATCTCTGTGATCATCATGCTTGTCCTGAGTCATTGGTTTAGTGGACGAGTCAGCTAGGTTTTGATTTGTGTCTACTTTGCTTATTATGATGTCTCATTGTTCCAGTATATCCCGTATATAGTAGAACTTACTTAGAATGTGCTTGTCCTTGTGATGAGATCTGAGCTCTTTGTCTTGAGCAATGGCTCCTGTGTTATCACATATTACGTCAATCAGTTTCCAAAAACTTGGAACCACGTCGAGGTGGGCTAGGAATCATCTAAGCAAATTGTGAACGAGAAACATCTCGGTCATTTTGGAAGCCAGCATCAGTGTAACACCTTACAGTGAGCTCATCTTCCACTCCTCCAAACACTAAAAACATGTCCTTGGTCCTTTTCAGGTACCTTAGAATGTTCTTTATAGCAGTTCAGTGGGCAATGCCAGGATTCAGCTGAAAACGACTAGTCATGCTCAACACATACGAGACGTCAGGTCCAATACATGACCTTGTATACATGATAGAACCAATCGCTGAAGCATATTGCACGTACTTAGTTTCAATGTCTGTTGCCGGAGATTGCAATTTGTTAAACATGGTTCCTTTAGCCATGGGGACGGCTCCTTTCTTGGAGTTATCCATTGATAAGCGTGCCATTACCTTGTCTATGTATGTACATTGACTCAGCCCTAGAAGCCGCTTAAACCTATGTCAGTAGATCTTTATTCTAAGAATATAAGCAGCTTCACCAAGATATTTCATTGCGAAACAAGATCCCAACCAGTGCTTAACTTCTTTAAGACAGGAATGTTGTTTCCAATGATCATAATATCATCCACATACAGGATGAGGAATGATATAGTGCTCCCACTAGTCTTTCTATGAACACAAGACTCGTCTTCATTCTGACAAAACCAAACTCTTTGATTTTCTAATCAAAACAAAGATTCCATCTGCGAGATGCTTGTTTGAGTCCATTAATGGACTTATTCAGTTTGCACACCTTGATCGATTTGATCATATCAATGGACAAGAAGGATTCACCAAAGTCAACACCTTGAGTTTGAGTAAAGCTTTTCGCTACTAGCAGTGCTGTATAGGTGTATACATTTCCATGCATGTTGGTTTTTGTTTTGAAAATCCACTTGCTCCCTACTGCTCGACATTCGGGGGGTAGCTCAACCAAGTTCCAGACTTGATTATCACGCATAGATTGCATCTCGGCGTTCATGGCATCTTGCCATTTCTCAGATTCCGGATCTAAGATAGCATATTTGTAATTGGCAGGTTCATCGCTTGACTCGGCTACTAAGAGGACTTCGGGAGCATCTAGATGCCATAGGAATTTAGAATTTGGTGCACGAGTCCTATTACTTCTACGAACGCTTGTATTTATGTCTAATGTATCAGCAACAACAACTTTTTGATCAGACGTTCCAACTTCCTCAGCGGTTGTTTGTGGTTCTTGAATTTCTTCAAGATCGACAATATTATTTCCAGTTCCTCGATTGAGAATTTCCTTCTGGAGGAAGTGGCCCTTCCTTTTGATAGAAATCATATATATATCAGGATGGAAGAAATAATATCCGCCTTGGTTATAGTATCCAAAGAAAACAACTTTTACGCCACGAGGATCGAGCTTGTCATCAGAATCATTGGTGACAGCTTGTCATCACATCCCCGTAATCTAAGGAAAGACAAATTGGGTTTATGCCCATGCCACATCTCATATGGGGTTTTGCTTACCTTTTTAGTTGGAGCCAGATTGACAATCCGGGCGGAGGTCATAAGGGAAAAGCTCCAAAAGGAGTGAGGCAAATTAGTTCTACACATCATCGATCGGACCATGTTTAACAAGGTTCGATTTCTCCTCTCGCTCATGCCATTGTGTTGGGGTGTGCCGGGTGGAGTGAGCTGTGAAACAATTCCACGCTCTTTTAGATGATTAATGAATTCTAAGGTGAGATACTCTCCACCTCGATCTGATCGAAGCATTTTAATAGTTTTCCCGAGTTGGTTTTCCACCTCGTTTTTAAAACTCTTTAAACTTTTCAAAAGTTTCATGCTTGTGTTTTATAAGATACACATAAGCATATCGACTGTAATCGTCAATAAAAGAAACGAAGTATCTTTCATGATTTCTAGACATGGTTCTGAAAGGGCTGCAAACATCCGTATGTATGAGTCCTAGCAAATCCTTTACTCGTACATTCTTATGAGTGAAAGAGTCTTCGGCGAGTTTTCCAGCTAAGCAGGATTCACAGTCATCAAAAGAGTCTGGTCCTATGGATTCAAGAATCCCTTCGGATTGGAGTTTCTTAACTCGTGCCTTGCTTATGTGTCCAAGTCGACAATGTCATTGAAATGTATCATTGATGCCAGATTTGATACGTTTAGAAAGATTATATACATTATTGTTTATTTGAACATCAATCTCATAAATACCATTTCGATTTTTAGCCTCAAAATAAAAGATATCATTCAAGTAGGCAGAAATAGCAATACCATTAAAAGCGTACTTAAATCCTTGTTCAAACTGTAAAGAAACTGAAATAATGTTTCTGGTCAAACCAGGTGCAAACAAACAGTTATTCAAAGTAACTACAAGGCCAGATGAACAAGCAAAATGATATTTGCCAGTTGCAAGAACTAGGACTCTCTTCTCATCACCAACGATGAGTTCCATGCTGCCTTGTTTCAGCTTCTTCCAGTTTTCAGGCTCCTGCAAGACATTAACGATGTGGTAACCACATCCGGTATCAAGTACCCATGTGTTACTAGAGGTAGTGAAAAGTTCAATAATGTAAATGGAAATACCTTTAGAGGAGCTTTCACCATTGGTCCTCTGACTTTTCAGCTCAGCAAGATAGTCAGGACAGTTACGCTTCCAGTGTCCCATTTTGTTGCACTTGTAGCACTGGCACTCCTCAGGAGGTGGCGGTGGTACCTTTGCAACACCCTTGTTAGTGTTGGTGGCAGACCTGGCAGCAACAGTAACCTTCTTCTTGCCTTTACCGTTATGACCCTAGTTCTTGGGTTTAGACTTGACGACACCAGCAGATCGAACCATAAAAACTTGATTTTTTTTAGTGGGAATATTCATCTCAGCCGTCTTAAGCATTCCATGAAGCTCCGACACTGTCTTCACCTAGCCATTCATATTGAAATTCATTATAAACTGGTCGTAAGAGCTGGGAAGAGAGTTCAGGATGAAATCCGCTGCCATTTCATCTGAAAGGGGATAATCAAGTTTCCTTAGTTGTTCGATGTACCCTTTCATTTTGACGACATGCGCACTAACAGGTGGTCCCTGTTCCATTCTGCAGCTGATGAGCTGTTTCATGGTGTCATAGCGTTCTTGACGGGCTTGTTTCTAGAACATGCCCTTGAGTTGCTCAAGCATCCCATAGGCACCAAAGTCTTCCAAGCCCTTAGCAAGCTCGTAAGACATGGTGGCTAGCGTAATATAGGCGACTTCAATAGAGTCGTCCATATGTTTGTCAAGAACCCTCTTGGCATCAGCAGTATTGTTTTCAGGCCCTGTTGGAACAGGTCCATCAATAACATAGTGCTTCTTTGCTATCTTGAGAACAAGTCCCAGTTGCAGTGCCACTCAAGAAAGTTAGTGCCATTCAACTTTTCTTTCTCAAGGATAGCCTTGAGGGTGAATGAGGAGTTATTATCAGTTGACGTATGTTTAAATAAGCAAAAGTAAATTTTAATTAGTATTTTCGATGTTTTAATCCTATTATCAATGACCCAATAACATTAGTAAGTAGGAACTTAAGAATCTGGCTTCCAGTTACTAGTGGCAGCTGTAGCACACAACATTAGTAAGTGATTAGGCAGACAGACAACGATTGAAAATTATGAATAGAGCACAACTCTCGTTTATGAGGCCTATTAAGACAACACTTGCCTAAGTAGATACGTTTAGCCTCATCTATGCTCACCTTAGTCTCCAGACAGCTGTAGCACGTAACAGGAGAATAAAGTAATAGTCACCCTAGTATAGTCACTTGTAAAAGGGCCGGATGTGTCAACGAAACCCTTTCACCTTGAAGGGATGTAACGCCCGTTAATTTCGGTTCAAGAGATTAAGGCTTATAAAGTATGTATAATTCTCGGGATTTATCCGACGTGTCTCAGAAGCCTTTACGTCATCTCGGTACGTTAAACCATTTAAATTTTCTTCCATAATGCCTTATATTTCAATTTGGAGGGACTTGGATGTAACTTTTGTTTTTATATCATAAAACAAAACAAACCCTAACCCTAACTCCTACCAGCTGCGATCGGCTGAAGAACAGCCCCCCTGGCGATTTTCTTCTGTGCAGCCGTATTTCAACCATAAAAACATCAATTCAAGGTCGGTTTTATGATTCCCCATGTCTTTTACCCCTTAATTGATCATATTAACGCGCTTATTGGTCGTTAATATTGAGTTTTGATGATAACAGTTTGCTGACAGATTCGTATACGTTTATTGTATGGTCTGTAACGCGATGTTAATCCATTGTTTTTGATTGATTCTTTTTTCCATGATGTTCTACTTTGAGTCTAGTTTCCAAAAAGGTATAATACGTAATTTTTGGACGAGATTTGAATAGTTTTTATGAATTTATAAAATCGAGTGTCAAAGCTGATGCGGGATGACGGATTCTGGTCTGTCTTCCCGATGTCATAACCTTTTTTCGACAGGTCCAAATTGGTTGGTTCACTTAGGGATTTCCTAGCTCATTGCAGGTGTTCGATTGATTTCAGGTGAGTTCATGGTGCCCTCTTTTAACTCTTTTTAAATTTTGGGCTAGCATGCATACCTAAGTGTTTTCTTACTTGATGAAATGTTTTAAACGATTTTATATAGGCTTGCTAGTATATGGTAGGCCTTGGGATGTTAAATATATATATATATATATATATATATATATATATATATATATATATATATATATATATACATTATTGCTTGGCCTATATTTGGCGATGTTGTAGTCGTTTCGACTACTGATGTTGCGTATGCCTACTTTGTGTTTGCATGCGTTGATGTTACGTGTTTGGGTTGTACGTTTGCTCGACCCTGATGTTACGTGTTTGGGCTGTACGTTTGCTCGACCCTGATGTTACGTGTTTGGGCTGTACGTTTGCTCGACCCTGATGTTACGTGTTTGGGCTGTACGTTTGCTCGACCCTGATGTTATTACTTTGATGATATATATGTAGGTATATAATTATAAGGATGTTTATATTTAATTATAAGGATGTTTATATATATATATATATATATATATAAGGATGATTACTTATTGTTGATAATGGCCTAACTGTTTTATCCCGTTTATTTGGCCTAACTGTTTTATCCCTCTTATTTTAAAATCTTGGGATGATTATGATTATTATTATTATTGATGTTATTTATTAAAACTTGAACTCACTCAGCTCAAGCTAACTTTGTGTGCATGTTAGTGTGAGATTCAGGTTAGGAGGAGGATGCCTTATCGCTTGGACGTGCACGAAGCTACTTGGACGGTGAAGGGCATACGTGGATGGAAGATTTTATTATTGAACATTTTATTTTAAAAAGTTTTATAAAATATAATTAAATTGGTTTTGGGCAATATTCCCGGGATTTTGGGAACTTATTTTATTATTTATGTTTTCCGCTGAATTATACTCTGAATTGGTTATTTTAATAAAATGAATCATTTTTAAGTTTAAATATTTTTACAAGTGTTTTGAATGATTACCAACTGTGGGGTTCCTAGGGTTCGGGGCCTTACGAGGGATAAGCTAGAAATCAAGTGCGGTGCTGTAGCTCCAAACACTTGAAGTTTCGCAGTATGCCTCAAGTGTGGCTTATAGTAGGATGGCATAGACCATTGATTTTAAAATTGGGATTAATTTTAAATATTACCGAATAGAGTAAAATTCCAGTTTTATTGTATTAATCGGGACAACTTGATGAACCCTTTCATCTCTCAGGACCTTAGTTTTATATAACCTACTGAAACTAAGTTTGTCGCGATATAAATAACCAGCTTTAAGTTAATAGTTACCTATTAAGTTATTAGTTTTGGAAAATCAAATTTAGTTTAATTTTGCAAAACATGATTGGTTATAATTTGTTTTAAATGAAACTTTGTTTTAAAGACAAAATTTGACAAGTTGTAAAACCCCTTTTAGAACTTGTTTTATTATGATTGTTTTTAATATTTTAAAACTCCTTTTAAAATATATGTATTCATATGAGGTTGGTTATTATATAACAATTATAGAAATAAGCAACCACAAAAGTAATAAATAAATATGTAAATCTATATGGCCAATAATTGTTCGATCTTGTTAGAGCCTATTAGCAAGACCGAACGGGTCACGGGGTCATAACACACAAACAACCACAAGGATGGACTTGAGTGCATCCAATCGTCGTCTTGAGCAACTCCCACTAACTTCGTGATTCCTGTTTAGTTTCCATGGTCGTTGTCTTCGGGTCTTCATTTATTACACTATTTATAAATGAAATACAACATTACAAAAATAAATATAATAAGGAAAAACCCTAACTATTACAAATTTGAACCATCCATATGGCCAAAACCAAAAACAAAAACCAAAACATCACAAACAACCACAAACACGGCTAGACCAGATTTACATATTGCATAACAAACAATCAAAAGTCGGGCTAGTTTTTGGTCAAATAAGACAAATTAAAATTTTGACCAAAATATAAAGTTGCCCTAAAATTAATAAGACCAGAAACTTTAAAACCAGTTAAAGTTTGTGCTCTAATTCCGGTTAAAAGACCGGTACCGACTCGTACGTTGTAACCAAGGCTTTGATACCACTATTGGGTTTCAGTGCTGATCAGCCAAAATTTTTATTTATTAAAACCCAGTTTAATAAACGTGACAAATAATAATTAATCTTATTAATTAATAAATGTGCAGCGGAATATAAACTAGTAATCAGAACTGAAACTAAACCCGACAGGATCCGGTTACAAAACCATACGAGCACAGTAATAATAACAACCGAATTAAATAGAAATATACAAAACAACAATATACATTTAATTGTACCTCAGTTAATAAATAACCGGTTGAGACACCGAGAGTTAACGAGGGATGCTAGGTGATGAAACGAGTGGCGCGTAAGCTGCGACGGCTACTCATCGGCAACAGCGAAGGACAACGCGAGTTGCGCGATGTCGTACGGTGGTGGCCGGTGACTTGAAATGGTGGCGACCGGTGCACGGCAATTCCGTTTCTTGCTTGATGCCATGAAAAACCAAAAAGTATTGTTCTTGTTTTTTTCCTCACGGCTGCTCTGCACTTTTCTTTTTAGAGCTCATGCATGTGTGTGTGTATATATATATATATATATGGGAGAAGTATAGCTTGAAAACCCTCTTGAGTTTAGAAAACCCGTGAAAACCCTATGCAACATCGTTTTTTATTTTTTTTACATGTACTGTATGTTGTTACATTTAATACAAAACATCGAAAACATAAAAAAAATGTTTTGCTATTTTTTTTTACATTTTTTTAATAATTTTTATATATGTTTTCAAGAGAGAGAAAATGTTAATAAACTTTTACATTTTTTATTAACTTTAATTGTGTACCACAAGATTTAATCTTTAATTAAAAACATGTGGTTGAGAATGAGTTTATAGAGTTTTCACAACTCAAGTGGGTTTTTATTCTAACCTAACCCTATATATATATATATAGGGGAGGGATTTTTTGAGAACCATGTTGAGTTTTAAGAACTTAAGAACTCCATTCTAGGCCACACATTTAATTAAATGGATTAAAATATGTGGTTGAGATTAAATCTGGCAAAAAAGTTAAAGTAGGAGAGAGAATAAAGATGTAACCGATTACACTAACTTTTACGTCCATTACACATGTATAAAAAGTTGACTCGGTGCGTAAAAGATTATGTAATTTTTTTACGTCTATGTAACCTACATATATTACGCATGTGTAAAAAAAAATTCGAAAAAAAAAATCGTTACACTGAGTTCTTTCGAGTTATTAAAACTAAAAGGGGTTATCATTTGAAATCTCCCGTATATATATATATATATATATATTACATTATAAAACATATATGCTAACCTTTCATATTTTCTTTCTCACTCTATAGGACGCCGTAAAATTAAATTGTCTTTTAACACTAAGGCCGCTATGCCGGCAACTATCCCAGCGAAGTTAACAATGATTCAAAAACCAACCGTTCGCCTGAGCATTCCTACCGACCCCCTTCAATCTCTTCAATTAGTGCTTTAAGCCTTTTAATCATTTATCAATCAATTATCGGTTACAACTGAAACCACCCAATCATCAAATCGGTTACGACTGAATCGCTACCTACGGTTATATATACTATCTGAATGAGTTCCTGGCCTGTGGGTGTTCTCCTTCCGTTGACTGTGTGATTCCGGCTGTCTAATCTACAAATGTTTCAACCAAATCAATGGATTTAAGGTGATTACTATTTAACTCTATTTGATTCTATGTTTAACCTAATTATGATCGAGACACTGCAATTTTTTGACTAACGATCATAAACAGGTGGTGTGCGACCAATTTTGATCTGGCCGAATCCTCCAAACACAATTCAGGTTTATCTTTTTCAATTTTAATTCAATGGATTTCTTTAATTGCATATTGGTTGCGACTTTTGTTAGATGAAGAAACTGGATATTAGGTTTTGGTTTCAAATTAGTCATTTGAAAGTGATTATCGTATTCTGATGATGTACACTATTAAATAATCACTTCTCAGCATGTTTCTATATTTTTTTGTTAATAATTTTTTATTTGTTTTTCAGGGTCTAATAGTTCTCTCTGTGATATCTGCAAGCATGAGCCCATATGGCTTAATTCCAGGCACTAAAGTTAGGGTTGCAAACGAATTAAACACATTTTTTCGGTTAACCTTAACAAAACAAATGGTGGAGCATGAACAATTAAACAAACAAAGGTTTCTTATTTGTGTTTGTTCATTAAGAAAATGAGTGTTTTCACGTTCGTTTGTTAATAGTATAAACGAACGATTCACAAACATAAATGAATGAAATAATTAAACATAGATGAACAAACTTAACGAGCGAATTAAACGTGAACAACAATTTTTCGAGGCTAAAAAAATAATAAAACCAGATTGAATTGTTGTGGGTCTAAAAAATCTAACTGAATATATAAACGAGTGAACTATAATAAACGTTAGACTAACTAACATAATGATCAAAGACATGCGTAAATGAACGAACATAAATTAGGTAACAAGACGTGTTTTTTGTTCATTTGTTTAACTAAATGAACAAAAGAAGTTGTCCGTGTTCGTTCGTTTGTTGATAAACAAGCATAAACGAACGAACTTCCTATCGAACAGTTCATTGAACTCTTGGTTTGCATTAAAAATTAATCTTTCAGTTTAGAAATATATGTTTTGTGTTTTTGGAAATTATTGCAGACAAGAACTAGGGCATCTTTTAGATGTGCTGCTTATTGACTTATTCAGTGCAGCACTCACACCCTGTTGTCTCAAGGGAGAAGGTGAAATCCTAAATGTTTAGCTTGCTTATTTATGGATTATGAACAAGTTAAGCTGCTCATCATTTGGACATACGTCAAATATTACACTTGCACAAGTTGAGCTGCTCAACTTTCAGGCCAGTTTTCGTATCAAACCCGAAACCCATCCAACTAAACGTCTCGTTTTTGGTTCAATCCGGTGGGTTTAGCGTTGACGAGTTTAACCCATTTATAAATTTTTGTATTTCCAGATTTCCCCTTGATATGATTTTGATCCGTATGCAACATTATGACCCGTTTGACTACGACCCCGTAACAAACAATCTGACTCATATTGTTTAGGGTGTCAAATGCTGCATTGACTATTGCAGTTAATTTCACAAATCAAAATCGCACACGGACAAAAGAAAGATAACATACTTTGCGCGAAGCATAATGAACCGAAATGATTCCAATATGAGGTACCTTTTGAATTGCAGATGCATCAGTTTATGTTTCTCTTTAGAAGTGCCTGCTTGTATTTTGGGCATATCTTGACTTCGCATTCACATGCCATCTTGTTCGGTGTTGATTTGATTTTGATGTATAATAAATGCCTTGTATTATGATTCTTTGCAATAATTGGCTTATTATAGTTCTGTGTTAATCTTAGCATCATTTTGTCAGACAATATAGATTATTTTGATTAGTGAATCTTTTAGCTATGGGTATGGCAGGAGATGATGCTGATATGGTTTTGAGCTCTTTGACGAGAGTCATTTTGTCAACTTAGGTTAAAATTTCATTTAGCTTCAAATCACTTGCAGACATATGTTCATTTGTACTAATTTTGGCTTTAATTGCAGTTTTTATGTAATATAGACAAATGGTGTGACTCGAATTATTGTACTTTTTATATATTAATATTTAATAGATATATATGTATTAAATATTAATAAGTTATATGCACTAAATATAATTTATTAATAAGTTATATGTATTAGTATTAATATTAATAAATAAAAGGTAAAATAGTTCGAGCCAAACAGAGCCGAGCGACCTACTCCTGGCTTAAACTCAGCCCATTGACAGACCAAGCCAGCTCAGTTTCAATCTGAGCGAGGTTCAAGCGCTTTGGACAGCCTAGATGGTAGGATCAGATCTGCTGAAACTGAAACTGAGATTGCTCGTAAAATTAACTCTAAGCAGGTTATGGAAACTTCGTCATTTCGTGATCAGTTCGTTAATGATTCAAAGAATTTGTCAGCCAGTGTGGAATCTGTGATGAATGCAACAATGGAAGCTGTGAAGGAGATCGATGTGAACTGCTGCGGTCCGGTTGAAGGTGCAGGAATGGAATCTGTGATGAATACAGCAGTGGAAGTTGTGAAGGAGATCGGTGTGAATTGCGATTCGGTTGAAGGTGAAGGAATGGATAATAATAATAATAGTAGTAATAATAGTAGTAGTTGTTGTAATAATAATAACAACTCGCTGAGTCAACGAATTGAACAGTTGGAGAAGACGTTCGGTTGCGATAAACCTCGAAAGAAGAAGAAGATGCATTCTGTGTAACAAGATGTTTTGTAACAATTTGCATTTGTTTCTGTCATTGTACTTGTTGATTTACTCGTCGAGTACTCGGGTACTCGGTTGCCTGCCTAGACCAATTTTTACAACATTGATTGTGAGTTACCATGTTATCCTCCATAGAACCTCAATGATTGCAAAGCATGTTAAAGATCAAGTTGGTTTTGATCAATTTAGAAGAGGTTTTTTTGAATTTAAATAATAAAAATATTATTTTTATAGTTAGAAACAGAAAAATGGAGAATGCATAAAATAAAATGTCTTTTTTTTTTTAATTTTTAAAAATCCATGTCATCTTTCATTAAGTTTTAGAACTTGATACTTGATCAAGTGTGACCTGTTAATTTGATAAAGACTTGAAGTTGAGTAAGATTAAAATAACAAATGTATATTCTTTTTCAAAAATTTATTGTTACTTTAGTTAAATAATACACTGTCGTTGAAGTTGTTTTTTTTTAACTTTTACAAAATAAGCATTAAAACTCTTATCAAAATTCTATCAAAAATAAACATCTTAGGAAGAAAAACATAACCAGATAATATATAAAAAAAACATACTCGTGCAATAAGGTTTTGAAAAATCGCAAAGAATCGTAACCTAATTAGCAGTGAAGATATAAATAGTGGCAAGGGGTTATCGGCGATAGTTGAGAATAACATTTGACCATAGTCATTTTACCATCATGCTTACTTTTTCATTTGGTGTGTAATTTACAAATTATGCATTTTGATGATGACATAATGAAGTGCATCATAAATATTTAAATTTTCTGTCATTTACTTTCATTAAAATTTGTTTATAATATTTGTTAGTGATTTAAACTTAGTCAAGTGTATGCTCGCCTTGTAAATTGTCTTGTTTTGATGTTAAAGACTCATCACTCTCTTTGTCGCATTAGCCTTGTTTTTACTCAACCCACGCTAGCATATGCTACCTTAACATACACCAAACTACGGTACCGTCACAAACCGTACCGATGCCATTGAATTTCCGCCGTGAACCTTACTCATACCGAGCTAATCCTTATTGCGCTCCCGCCGCAACGCGCGGACACACGTACTAGTATATATGTATTAGATATTGATAATCTTTTATTATTAATAATAAACCTTAACTTAGCCTCAAAGCCCAACTCGTTTAAATGCCCACTCCATCTTATTTATCTAATAAATATGATTTAAAATTATTATTTATATATATTATAAATAAATAATAATCCCGTTAAATATCGTCAATACCGGTTAACTAATTTAAGCGGATTTTATGCTCGTTACCCAAGGTGTAACTCTTACGGGTCAAAAATTGGTCAGCCGCGTTGACTTTACCGAATCGGTCCATAAAATCCAACAACCTTGTTGCAAGTCATCTGGCTGTTACCAGAAATACGAGTTACTTGCGGAACCCTAAGTAAACATCGCCTACGCCGCCTTCTTGTTCTATTGTGTCTTTGCTGTGTACCACCATTATATGTGTCTACCAATGTTGCCTAGGAATATCGCAACAACATGCTGCCTCTCGTGTTGCCAGAAAATGCTGCAGTCGTCATGAGGTCTTTAATCTTCTCCTCGGCTTCAATGCTATAGTATGGATTAGAGATGTTCTTAAGTTTAGGATGATATGGTTGATGAATGCCGGTATATATATATATATATATAGCATCAGAACTTTTTGGAAATTGAGAACTATAAGAACCATTTTGGACCACAAAAAAACTCAAAAATAAAAAAAATCATAAAACAAAAAAAAAACACAAAAATAGAAAAAGTAAAAAAACCAAAGTTCTTATTTATCATCCCGGTTTCTAAAAAAAACGTAAAAGAAAAATTCTCGGTTTTGCTAAATTATACATATACATATATGTATAATATGTACATATATGTACACACATGTTTTTTTTCCTATACACATATATATAATTTAAGGTAAATGATAACGTACGTATGTGTACATTACATAACTAGAGATTAAATGAAAGTATACATATGTGTATAGGTATAATACGAATTAAAAAGAAAAAAAATCGGTTTTTTATTATACATATATGTATAATATGTAAACACATGTTTTTTCCTATACACATATGTATAATTTAAGGTAAATGATAATGTACATATGTGTATGTTACGTAACTAGAGATTAAATGAAAGTATACATATGTGTATAGGTATAATACGAATTAAAAAGAAAAAAAAAATCGGTTTTTTTTTTTAATAAAACCGGAATGAAATATAAGTATTTTGTTTTTTTTATTATTTTAAAATTTTCGGTTTTGTTTGTTTTATAATTTTTTAATATTTTTATAGAGGGTTTTTTTAGTGGTTTAAAATAGTTCTCAAAGTTCTCAATTTGCCAATGGTTCTCTTAGGATCCTTACCATATATATATATATATATATATATATATATATATATATATATATATATATATATATATATATATATATATATATAAAGAGAGAGAGAGAGAGAGAGACGAGTATACAGCTTGTTTGTTGCCAGTTTGTGAGATAAAGAATGGGGAGACCAAAATATAGGGAGTATTGTAGGAAGGAGATTGAGATAGATTTTATGAATTGGGACTGTAAACTTGCATGGAATTTGAATGGCGAAGATAGGGTACGATGGAACAGATAAAGATATGCTGGAATCTTCTTTATTACCAAGATTTCTAATTGGGAATGTAAACTTGAATGGAATTTGAATGGCGAAGATACGATACGATGCAACAGATAAAAATATGCTAGATTCTTGTTAAGTTCCAAAATTTCTCCAAGATTAACAAAATAAATGAACAAAATAAGTAAATGTAAGTTTGTTTTTGTTTACATGTGTGACGGGTACGTGTGGTTAGACAAGAGAATATACAACAATTTGGTAGATCTCTAATACTGTGTTTCAGATTTTTATTATATGAGGGGAGTTCTAGGAAGAAGTCAGTGTAGGATGCTGTGCACGAACCCGCTCAGTTGTTTAATGCGCTGCTCTCGAGTTAGTGGTTTTTATACAATCTTTTCTGTTATAAATATTAATAATATACATACGCATAATATGAGCCAAAGTTAAGTGTTCATGTAATATTTTAGCCATACTAATAGTAATATCATAGTGATGTGCACGAACTGACACGTTAAGTCTAGACGTCACATCTTCATGTTTTATAATTTATTGTCATTGTTTAAATTAATATTTAGTAACAACTTTTATTCGATAATAAATAGTTATATGTTCATATATATTTATTTATATATTCTATAATAAATAGTGGACTTTATGTCTTTATGCATGTAACTATAATTACTATATTTCATATAATGATAAAGTAGCAAGTATATCACATTCATATATATATATATATTCGTATAATAAGTTTTAAGTGCTTATATTATGTTCTTAATCTCTCATAACATCAGGTGTTATTAATATTCCCAATAACTACTGATATTTTCATAAGACAAATAATAATGGCACTTATTATAATTTTAGTTTTCATAAGTGCTCATAACTAATACTGGAACAAATGTTGAGTATACTTGCTAACTCGTTAATCTTTATGTTGTACAGTACTGATCACAACAATATACTTTATCTTAATTATTGGTATTAATCAATACCATATTGCATTTAATATTTCACCTTATGTTATTCTGTTTTTAATCAGAGTATTAAGATAGAAATGTTATATCGACGTATCCTGGACTGTATGCATTCATTTATGGTTTAGTTGTTGGAATACCGTATGCCCGAGACACATAATTAGGTTAATGTGGCTAGCCGTGTTTGATCCAAGTCGGGTCATACCCAATAACGAGTTAGACACACACCAATAATGTATTTGTTAAGATAAGATCTATGAGACAAATACAGAACACGATACATTCAGAAAATCGGGTTTCTGAATACCTACTTGAAAGTGTTAAATAAATTAATTGGTTAATTTATTTATTCAAATGATTATTTAACTATGTGTTCTTTTATAAAATGGTTTATGAAAGATGGGGTGTTTATATATTTTATAAAGTATAAAAAAAATAAAAAAAAAATATATATATTTTGGGGCCGATTTTGGGTGGGCCCCACACCCCAAAGTTTTGGTCAAGTTTTGTCATGGTTTTGGTAGAGGTTGAGTATTGGTTACTTGACTTAAAACCTAACACCATGATATGATTGGATTTTGAAGATTTTATATCAAGACTTTCAAGATAAATAAGTAGAACAACTCTTTCTTTCTTTCTTGGTTTTGTTTTCGGCCAAGAACAAAAGAAGAGGCTCGGGTCTCGGTTATTCGTGTTCAAGCTCCCTAACATAGCTCGGTGTGTGTGTTGGAGGCTCGGGGTATATTCCGTTTGAGGATTTTCCCTTTGAAAGTCTAGCATCAACATCATCATCTTCTTCAACATCAACTACACTCTTAAAATGTTAAGAATGTAAGTGTTTATAGTTTTGATAGTTTAGTTTTTCCGTATCATTTGATCCTTGCTTCGGGTTTCTAATAAATAGATTATTGGTAATCTTATGACATGAATAAACTAGGTTGTTCATGAACACATCTTATATAAACTTGTAATATATACATATATAAACACATGGATACATATGTTTAGTTTGTAAATATCACGCTTCCGCCATTTTAATGACTAGTTAAATGGTTAACTAAGTTTATAAATTCCATAGAAACCCAACAAATGGCATCAAGAGCCGGGATACGGGAAACTAAGCTTCGGGTTTTCGGTTTTATATTTTTCCCCTTGAAAGATTTTATACAAAAATAAACATGCATGATTTTTTGTATTTAATCTTGTTATTATTTTTGGCTTTGTTCAAAAAAAAAAATAAAAATAAAAAAAATAAAAAAATATAAAACCGAGTACATGGGCCGAAGCCCAATTCGGATGTTATTGGGCCGAAGCCCACTTCATTAGGTTAATGGGTTAACCGAGAAGAAAAAAAAAAGGAGGGGAGAAATTTAAATGGGCCGAAGCCCATTTTGGTTAAATGGGCCGAAGCCCATGAGACTTTTCATTGGGCCGAAGCCCATGTGTTTTGGACATGTGGGCCGAAGCTCATAATCATGTTATTGGGTCAAGCCCAAATGGGTTGGGCTAGGCCCGATAAGGTCAAGGGGTTTTGGAACGGGTTCCTAAGACATAACGGGTTAT
The DNA here is from genome assembly GCF_021521415.1 of Bidens hawaiensis. Taxonomy (NCBI): domain Eukaryota; kingdom Viridiplantae; phylum Streptophyta; class Magnoliopsida; order Asterales; family Asteraceae; genus Bidens; species Bidens hawaiensis. Next base: position 59,710 of record NW_027495655.1, read on the forward strand.
GTTTGTTAAAACTAGACCGAGCCGTAGACCAAATGGATGTTTGTTGTGATTGTTATTAATTATTCAAAGTTTCGGTTTGTAATAATTAATTAGGGGCAGTTTTGTAATTATTTATTCATATGGGTATGTAATAAATAGTTTATTTGTAATATCTTTATTTTATAGAAAAAATGTATTAGGACATTTGTTTTGTAAATTTAAAGAAGATTGCAAAATTGGAAGTTTGGGCCTTATTGGGCCGGGTATGGTGATAATGGGTCTCACAAGCCCATTAAGGGGATTCAAGCCCAAAAGGACCTAAGCCCACCCATTGAGCCCAAATGGAAGCTTATGGAAGCTAAGGCCCAAGTTCAAGCCCAATGGATTACAACGGGGTTGAAGAAGATGCTTGACGCATTTGGATGCGGGATCAAGTGGGAGCTACAACATCCATGTGTCGTGTGTCCCTTAGGATCGGACCTAAGACACACACTTGTTTCGGCTAACAAGTGTGGTCTAACTTAGTGGCTCGTGTCTAGTATAATTGTGTATGCTTGTTAATTGATTGTTTGATTGTGTGGTTGTTAGATATTAGGATATCAACTTCGTCACATAGAATTAATTAACAAAGCATAAAACGGGTTCTAATAATTATCGGTAATTACGCGACACGTAGTTTAATAAAATGGATTTATTAACTAGCCGTCTCACGCCCATAATAAAATGGTTTTATTATAAATTAGAATTTTGAAAATGGTTTCAAAATAATCATGTTACTAAATGCATGTTAGAACATGATTTAAAGTTTTACAACTAGAATTATTAAAACTAAAAATCCCTTTTAAAATTAAGGATAACAAGTTAAACACCATCCTTTTGTATAACGCTTAACATATTAGTAAGCTCTTAGTGGGAAAAAGGTCACCTAACCGCGTAGAGTAAATTAATATGTTGAGGTAATATTGGCATATAAATGGGAAAAAGGTCACCTAACCGTTTGTATGTTGATATTACAAGTTGATACAAGTAGGACGACTTAAATTAGAACCATGTGAAGAGGGTCACCCAAGCATGGGGTCTAATAGGTGTTGATGGGATAAACATGCCGACACGAAATATGATTTCGAACCGGTCCCATAAACTCTAGAAGTTGCAAAAGGGTTTGCAATTGTTATGAATAACTACCCTGATAAACCGACAATGGGAAAAAGGTCACCTAACCGGAGTCGGGTTCATCGTTGGATTCTAGATTTTAATTATTGATTATATTTGGTATATATATAAAAGGGTATTAATAATTAAAATAAGTAAAACACTAAAATGAACTTAATTAAAATTCTGCAGATGGCCGCACACGTCGACGACAACATAATCCCTAACGTCCAAAACGTATCTCTCCGATCTATTCTCGCTAAAGACCGTCTTAACCACAATAACTTTTCGGATTGGTTCCGAAATTTAAGGATTGTTCTAAAACAAGAAAAATTATATCATGTTTTGGAAACACCTATCCCCAACGAACCGGAAGAGGGAAGTGAGGTCGAATATATGAATTGGGTCCAACACACGGAAGATTCCATTCAAGTGTCATGCCTCATGTTGGCGACTATGGTTCCCGAAATCCAAAAGGATTTCGAAAACCATAATGCGTACGACATGATTACTCAACTTAAGGAAATGTTCCTTAAGCAATCAAGAGTTGAAAGGTTCGAAACGGTTCGAGCCTTGCATGCATGTAGAATGGATGATAATCAACCAGTTTCAACTTATGTACTTAAGATGAAAAGTTACATTGATCGCCTCGCCAAGCTCAATTGTCCCATCTCAAAAGAGTTAGCAACGGATTTGATCCTTAACTCTTTGTCGAAAAGGTTCGACACATTCGTGTTAAATTATAACATGAACGGGTGGGACAAAAACATTGGAGAACTTCACTCAATGCTTAAAACAGCCGAGGCGAGCATGGGTAAAAGGGTTTTACCCATGTTTGCGATCAATGAAGGTAAATCCAAGAATCGATCTCAACCCAATCCTAAGGCTAAGGTAGCAAAAAGAAATGGTCCTCCTGTGCATCTTAAGGGTAAGGGCAAATCACCGGTTGTGGCAAAGAAACAAAAGGTTGTGGAACCGAGGGGTCATAAGGATGATCCTTGTTTTGGTTGTGGGGAGACCGGACATTGGAAACGCAATTGCCCGGTCTACCTAAAAGAGCTAAGAGACAAGAGGAATGCGGGGCATGCCTCGGGTAATGTCTTTATGATTAATATTGAGCTAAATCTTATTTCTTCTAACACATGGGTATTGGATACCGGATGTGGAACTCATATTTGCAATTGGTTGCAGGGGTTCAAAAGGAATGAAGACTTAAAGAAGGGCGAAGTGAGTCTTTTCATGGGCAACGGTGCAAGGGTGCACGTGGTCGCTAGAGGAGACTTCACTTTATCGCTTCCAAGTGGTTTGGAAGTTGTTTTGAGAAATGTTTTGTATGCTCCTAGTTTGACTAGGAACATTATTTCCGTGCACCTTCTTAGACAATGTAACTTTGACTTTAAATTTGTAAAATCAGAAATGCATGTATTATCTAATGGTATCTTTTATTTTAAAGCTGTACCAAACAACGGTATTTATGAATTGGTTCATGACAATCCCTCAAATAGCTCATTATATCAAACTTCCACTAAAAGACTCAAAAAGGATTTGAGTGATTCCTACATTTGGCATTGTCGTCTTGGACACATAAACAAGAATCGTGTAAATACTCTCCAAAAGAATGGTCTTTTGAAAACAAATGAGTTAGGTTCGTTTGATGAGTGTGAATCTTGTATTCAAGGCAAGATGACCAAAGAACCTTTTAAAGGTACAAATGAAAGGGCTAAGGACTTGTTAGGTATCATACATACGGATGTATGCGGACCTCTCAAGCCCACTAGTAGGAATAGTGAAAGGTACTTCATTACCTTTACCGACGATTTTAGTCGATATGGGTATGTGTATCTAATGAAACACAAACATGAAGCCTTTGAAATGTTCAAGGAATTTCAAAATGAAGTACAAAATCAGCTCGACCGAACAATCAAGGTACTCCGCTCCGATAGAGGAGGCGAATACCTAAGTGAAGCTTTTCAATGTCATCTTAGAGATTGTGGAATTATTTCACAGCTCACTCCTCCTGGAACTCCTCAACATAACGGAGTATCCGAGAGGAGGAATAGAACACTGTTGGACATGGTTCGATCAATGATGGCACGAAGCTCACTACCGCCATCATTTTGGGGATATGCGCTACTCACAGCAGCACGTATTTTGAATATGGCCCCGACCAAAAAGGTGAATCGAACACCCTATGAAGTGTGGCATGGAAAGGTTCCATCCTTTTCATATTTAAGGGTATGGGGATGCTTAGTTTATGTTAAACGTGACACCCCAAATAAGCTTGAGGCTCGATCCATCAGGTGTATCTTCATAGGATACCCAAAGGATGATATAGGATATATATTCTATGATCCTAGTGAACAAAAGGTGTTTGTTTCACGCAAAGGATACTTCTTTTAAACTAAGTTCCTTATGGAAGGACCTAGTGAAAAGAGAGTGGAACTTGAAGAGGTTCAAGAATCACTGGATGATACACAGTTGGTCGATACTAGTTTTCAACACGAGGATGTTGAAGGTGATCAAATGGTTGATCATACACACGTTGCTCGCAGATCTAGTAGGATTAGTCGACCTCCCAAGAAATATGGATTTCTCGTGGATGATTGCTACTTGGTCGATTCGGATGAACCGATCTCCTACAAAGATGCTATGTCACAACCTGATTGTGACAAGTGGCTTGAAGCCATGAGCGCCGAGATGCAATCCATGCAGGATAACCAAGTTTGGGAATTGGTTGATCGTCCACTTAACTCCAAACTGGTTGGATGTAAGTGGGTCTTCAAGAAGAAGACCGATATGCATGGAAATTTAGATACTTACAAAGCACGACTTGTAGCAAAAGGTTTCACGCAAACTCAAGGGATTGATTATGATGAAACCTTCTCGCCGGTCGCGATGCTTAAGTCGATCAGGATATTATTTGCCATTGCAGCTCATTTTGATTATGAGATATGGCAGATGGATGTCAAGACCGCTTTTCTTAATGGATATCTTGAGGAAGATGTCCATATGGTTCAGCCTGAAGGTTTTGTCGATCCATCTAATCCTGACAAAGTATGTAAGTTAAGGAAATCAATCTACGGGTTGAAACAAGCATCACGGATGTGGAATCATCGTTTCAATGAAGAAATCAAAGCGTTTGGTTTCGTCCAAAACGGTGATGAGGCGTGTGTGTATAAATGGGCTAGTGGGAGTATAATCATGTTCCTTATTTTGTATGTCGATGATATACTTTTATTTGGAAATGATATACCAAGTATGGAAAACGTTAAAGCGTGGTTAAGTAGTCGTTTCTCAATTAAGGATCTTGGAGAAGCGACATATATCTTGGGAATAAAGGTCTATAGGGATAGACAAAGGAAATTGATCGGACTCAATCAAAGTGCGTACATTGATAAAATCCTGAAAAGGTTCATGATGGAAAACTCTAAGAAAGGTTTGGTACCTATTCCTAGAGGAACCGTGTTAAGCTCATCCCAAAGTCCTAGCTCTAAGGAAGAGCAGGATAGGATGAAGCATGTTCCTTATGCTTCGGCAATAGGATCTATTATGTATGCAATGATGTGCACCAGACCGGACGTCTCGTATGCTTTAAGCATAACGAGTAGATACCAGCACAACCCAGGTGACAGTCATTGGATGGCTGTCAAGAATATATTAAAATACCTTAGAAGGACTAAGGATATGTTTTTAATATATGGGTCTAGTGAGGAGGAACTCGTCGTAAAGGGTTACGTGGATGCGAGTTTCCAAACTGACCGAGATGATTCTCGGTCACAGTCGGGATATGTCTTCATTTTGAATGGAGGCGCTGTCTCTTGGAAGAGTTCGAAGCAGGATGTTGTCGCGTTATCCACTACAGAATCTGAGTACATCGCCGCTTCAATGGCAGCCCAAGAGGCTGCATGGATGAAAAAGTTCATCATGGATCTAGGGATTATCTCTACCATTCAGGAGCCCCTAGAGATATTCTGTGACAATGAGGGTGCTATTGCACAGATCAAGGAGCCTCGTGCTCATCAGAAAACGAGGCACATTGAGCGCAGATTCAACTACATAAGGGATGAAGTTGAAAAAGGAAAGATATGTATTCATAAAGTTCATACCGATCAAAATATTGCGGACCCACTCACGAAGCTCCTCGATAGGCCAAAGCATGAGGGTCATGTTTGTGCATTAGGACTTCGGTATTCTAGTGAGTGGATTTAATCTGTGTTTAGTGTTTGTATAAGAACAAATGTAATGGGTATCTCATGATAATTAATTATGTTTTAATTTTTCAATGAGTTATGTTCTATATTTGCATGTTTAATCCATGAATGACTTATGTTGTTCTAAACGTCCGTAGTCGATCATGCTTGTGGGAACAAGTATGAAGGTAAGACTATTATGAACCCGGATTGGTTGATATTCATGTGATGAATATAGGGCATAGGTTTGCCACCAAGGTTCATAGATATTTGTGGGATACAAATATTGGACATGATCCGCTCTCAAGGATCACTGCATGGAGTTAGTGTAACTGATCATAAGTAATCCTTGAGTAAAGGCGAGTATCATTGTGTCCTTTGACCTGAGATGCATATTGGATCTGGTTTTTCATCAAGTCTGATATCTTGACTCTCTTCTTTGTTTTTTCGGTAACACGATGACGTGTAAGAAAGAGCTCAGATATCATATGAGATGTCAACGAGGATGTATGCAGTCAAGATGGGATTTGTTCCTCTTATGTGTTGAGAGTTTAGATGTCTAAGGCCTGTTAAGTTAAATCATTGAGAGAATGATCACTCTGTGTCTCTTCGATTTGACAGGACATCTAGTAACAAAGGGATGTAATGATAAGACTTACCTATATCATATCAAGTATGGACTTGAAGGGGATGATGTTATTGAATGGCACTTAGTCAAACACACTAGGGGTGGTGACCTGTTGTTAGGCGGTATTCACCATTAGCATTAACTTCCTATGAGTCTCGTGCAAGTGGGAGATTGTTGGAATACCGTATGCCCGAGACACATAATTAGGTTAATGTGGCTAGCCGTGTTTGATCCAAGTCGGGTCATACCCAATAACGAGTTAGACACACACCAATAATGTATTTGTTAAGATAAGATCTATGAGACAAATACAGAACACGATACATTCAGAAAATCGGGTTTCTGAATACCTACTTGAAAGTGTTAAATAAATTAATTGGTTAATTTATTTATTCAAATGATTATTTAACTATGTGTTCTTTTATAAAATGGTTTATGAAAGATGGGGTGTTTATATATTTTATAAAGTATAAAATAAAAAAAAATATATATATATATTTTGGGGCCGATTTTGGGTGGACCCCACACCCCAAAGTTTTGGTCAAGTTTTGTCATGGTTTTGGTAGAGGTTGAGTATTGGTTACTTGACTTAAAACCTAACACCATGATATGATTGGATTTTGAAGATTTTATATCAAGACTTTCAAGATAAATAAGTAGAACAACTCTTTCTTTCTTTCTTGATTTTGTTTTCGGCTAAGAACAAAAGAAGAGGCTCGGGTCTCGGTTATTCGTGTTCAAGCTCCCTAACATAGCTCGGTGTGTGTGTTGGAGGCTCGGGGTATATTCCGTTTGAGGATTTTCCCTTTGAAAGTCTAGCATCAACATCATCATCTTCTTCAACATCAACTACACTCTTAAAAGGTTAAGAATGTAAGTGTTTATAGTTTTGATAGTTTAGTTTTTCCGTATCATTTGATCCTTGCTTCGGGTTTCTAATAAATAGATTATTGGTAATCTTATGACATGAATAAACTAGGTTGTTCATGAACACATCTTATATAAACTTGTAATATATACATATATAAACACATGGATACATATGTTTAGTTTGTAAATATCACGCTTCCGCCATTTTAATGACTAGTTAAATGGTTAACTAAGTGTATAAATTCCACAGAAACCCAACATTAGTAAGGTGCTGTTTGTTTTTTAAGACAAAAACTGTCTGCAATATGATTTCATCTGATTTCATGTCTGCAACTGAAGATGTGGTCTAAAGGTCTGCAATATGAAAATATAATATTGTTTGTTTTATAAACTGGGTATCGTCTTCATAAGTTGAAAATTAGTTACCTATCATACATATCACAGTAGATATAAGTCATTTAACGTCTGTAGACTAGTAAAATAGTTGGTGGTGGGCGGTGGTGGTGATGGACGGTGATGGTGGACGGTGTTGGTGGCGGATGGTAGGTGGTGGTGGTGGCGGACGGTGGGTGGTGGTAGTGGACGATGGTTGTGGCCGACGGGTGGGTGGTGGTGGTGATGAATGCTGGTGGTGGTGGTGGCGGATGGTGGGTGGTGGTAGTGGACGATGGTTGTGGTCGACAGGTGGGTGGTGGTGGTGGGTGGTGGTGGTGATGGACGATGGTGGTGGGTGGTAGATGGTGGTGGTGGTGGGTGGTGATAGTGGACGGTGGGTGGTGGCGGTGATGGACGGTGGTGGCGGCGGACGGTGGTGGGTGGTGGTGGTGGCTGACGGTGGTGGTGGGTGGTGGTGGTGACGAACGGTGGGTGGTGGTGGACAGTGGTGGTGGTGGCACAGCAAGATGGGTGGTGGTGGTGTTGGACATTGGGTGTTGGTAGGATGTTAAGAAGTGTGAAGATGTGTGAAGAAATTAAACAATAGCTTCTTTTTTAAGACAATAAAAGCAGTTTGCAGATCTTATTTAAAAAAAAAAACAAACAGTCTTCAGAAACTTATGTCTGCGGGCGGGCAGACATAAGCCTCCTGCAGATGTTTTAAACAAAAACAAACATCACCTAAATAACTATTATAGTTGCTTTGACTTATTAAAATAATTCTTGTGAAAGTTTTCTATGAGAGAGCTTTGATTAACTTGAAAGCATGTTCAAGTTGATGTATTTAGTAAAAAATTAAGCTCTAAAATCAGGGGTTGTTATAAAAATCCATTGTTGACGCTCACAGTGACACCACCAAATCAGCAATTTCATAATATATTAACAAAGTCTTATCTATTACTTGGTTTTAATGTATATGCAGCGTAATGACTATTGATTTTTGAATTTATTTAATTATTATATATACCAATTAATAGTTTTGTTGAGGACTTTATCGGGTCACTTGATAGTACCTTTTAATTCTGGTCCATAATAAATGTAACAAAAGCCGATCGAGTGCTATCTTTTTAGTTACGGTATTGTAACGAATGTGACGGAGACCGATGAAATTCGCGTAGACTCATCACGTTTTGCTTTAGTTCTAGTACCGTAACGAATGCAACAAAAATCGACCGAATGCCATTTTTTTTGTTTTATTCCGTTATTGTAACGAACGTGATGGAAATCGACATAATTTAGACTCATCGCCTCAACGCTGAGGATCGAAAACATTCTAGCTTTACCAACGCTTGAGTTTTACCAGCCGACGCCACCCTATTGGTCTGTTCACCTAAATTTTTATAATTTTTTTTAGTTCCGTTATAATAACACACGTAACTGAAACCGACCGAATTCAAGTCGATTTACCATTGTCCGGATTTTACCAACATCACGCCGAGTAAAGTACTAGTTCAATATAATTAGACGAGTAGACTTACCTGTTTTATTAATGATTTAATGTGTTTAATGCATATTATCGTGAGGGAAATGTTATGTTCCCATTTAGAGGTGCACAAACCGGTTTTTTTAAAAAAACCGGTTCGGTTATTAACCGGACCGGTTATTTTTGGCCCGGAAAAAACCGGTTCGGTTAATAACCGGACAGGTTAATAACCGGTTTTTTGCTGTCAAAACCCTAACCGGTCTAACCGGTTAGGACCGGTTTAGAAACCGGTTAGAACCGGTTAATAAACCGGTTTTTTTATTAACCGGTTTTTTTTATTAACCGGTTTTTTTTTTTTTTTTTTAAATTTCGCGGTTTCAAATACGAATATTTGTTTTTTATATTTTGTACTTAATGAAGACCATTATTTTTTCACAGTATAAACAAACCGGTAACTACAAGGCAAAACGGTAACTACAAGGCAAAACGGACTGACCGAAGCCATTCTTTGCTTTCGTTGTTAGGGTTCTTTGCTTGGAAGATGAGTATGAGTGTGTGTTGGTTGGTGAATGTGTTTTCAACAAACCAAAGATTAAAAACACATAACTTTCATTTATAGTTTTTACATTAAAAATACAAACATTAAATCGTTATCGCATATTCGTAACTCAAAAATACAAACATTAAATCATTAACACTGAAGAAATCTCTGCCAAGAACTGTTGTTCATGATTTAACTCAAAAATACAAACATTAAATCGTGAACTAGCAGATGCTCCTGTTGTTCCCAATCGCAGTTTGTTCATGATTTGCCTCCATGTTTGCTGTTTCTTTAACTAAATTAGAAAAATCCAAATCAACAAGTAAATAAGAGCACATATTAGGAAAAAGAATGCTTAGACACGATTACATGAACAACTTACTGTTTCTTACTTATGATTTGCCTCCATGTTTGCTGTTTCTTTAACTAATTTTCTTCGCTACACGATCCCGAGCTATTTCTTAGGTAATCGTCGTACGCGGCTTCTTCATCGGTCATTGGTTGAGTGTGTCCTTCATTGACCTCGTCTTCATACAAGCCCGCTTCATACTCCATTTCCCCCTCGAGTGAGCGTTGATGTTGTGCCCTATCTAAAGAGTCCAAGTAATCCTTGTAGCAAATCGACATCTCTATAGCTGGAGCAGTGAGTCGAGTCCTCCTAATCGATATAACCCTGCCAGAAACAGAAAAAGCAGACTCCGAAGTTACCGTGGAAGCTTTGACCGTTAGTAAATCTTTGGCCATGGCGGCGAGGATCGGAAACTCATCCTCCTTACCTCTCCACTAAGCCAGCAAATCAAGACTTCTAAATTCATCCGGAGTCATGTGTTTCACAAAGTTGGTACCACCATACCTTCCAAGTTCACTGCTTGGAGTGTTTACCTTTTTACGTTTACCGGCGTCTTCCCAAATCATGTAGTACATCCCCATTTCAAGGTCGGTTTGGGATTGGGATTGAGCAACAGCTCTTAACGAGTCATGAATTTGGGAAGACGACCCGTATTTTGTAAGGTAGACATCATACATGTTTGACAAGGTGGTGTTGAAAGCATTCTTTAAAGTTTGGCTATAATAGGGGTTTTGATCGTCGTTTAACCCTAGCTCATCACAAATTTTTTCTATTAAAGCTTCAACACCACCAACATTGATGCAAGGGTTTAACGCAGCAGCACATGTCAAAACAGCGGGTAGTTCTTGAAAATATTTTCTAAATTTTTCTTTCATTTTTACACCCATATCAAAATAAGGTGCACCCCTACAATGAAGTTCACTCAACTTTGTGCACATGACAGCAATTTTTGGTAAAGCAATGGGGCTTGTTGGATAGTAAACCCCGGATAAACTAGTTGTGCAAGATTTAAAAATTTGAAGGACCTCCGTAACGATCTCAATCAATAACCAGTTTCTAGGATCGTACGGTGCACATTTACCCCTACTTGACAAAATTTGATGAAACGCAATTAATGATTCTTTTTGTTGGATGGCTTTCTCAAACATATTACAAGTCGAGTTCCATCTTGTTGGACAATCCCAATTTGGCCCCAACCATTGACAATTAGCTTCTACACAAAATTTTTTGTATCTTGAAAATGTTTTATTGTTGCTAAAAACATCTCGTAACATTCTTTTAAAATTGTTTCTTTGCATTTCGATCACGTTTAACCCATCTTGCACGGCCAAGTTGATAATATGTGCAATGCATCGGCTATGAAAAAAAGCTCCATCACAAATAGGTTTATACTTTAATTTTAAATGGCCAACCGCGGCCGTATTGTTGGACGCGTTATCAAACGAAATTGAAAAGATTTTATGTTCAATCTTGTATTGTCGAATGACTTTATCCAAGATTTGAAAAATATTTCTACCCGTGTGCGGGTAATCAAACAATTGAAACGCAACGGTTCGTTTCATCATTTGCCACGACTCGGGGTCAACCCAATGAGCCGTCACACAAATGTATGAGTCGGGCGAACCATGAGGTACCGACCACACATCCGTTGTTAAGTTTACACCAGTTTGTAAGTTTGAAAAGTATGAAATTAGTTCGGATTTAGCGTTTTTCCATGCTTTAAGACAATCTCTTCTAAGGGTCGAACGACTTACGTGTTGGTAGCGTGGTTGAACATAGTTTTGCATCATCTCCGTGAATTGAGGGTTGTCGAAGTGGTTGAAAGGAAGTGTTTGTTGAATCACAAAGTTTGAAAACTGTTGACGTACCGCTTCAACGTCGTACGTAAACACCGCTCCTTGATTCGTCATCTCCGGCTGCGAACTACTTCCCGATTCGTCCTTCAAGGCCTTGCAAAAGGGCCTTTGTACATGCGCTTTTAAAGTGGAGTTTGCATCTTTGCCATAAAACTTCAAACAATGTTTGCATCGAGCTTTTTGGCTACCGTTAGACATTTCGCATAGGTCGAAATGTTGCCAAACATCATGGTTTCGTTTCGTGGGGATGACCCGAACGACCGTTTCTCCCGTGTTCGAGGCACCCATGTTGACGGATGAGGCCATGATAATCGACTACGAAATAAGAGTGGTATACTCGAGTATGAAATAAACGACTACGAAATAAGAGCGTATGGAGTGGTAATGTGGTATAATTGAGCGTGAGATAACAAAATAATCGCGTATGAAATAAACGTTTAGAGCGTTTGGAGTTGTATAATCGAGTGTGATCTAACCAATACCCAACCTAAACTATATATAGATGTTTGTGGGGGTAAAATGGTAAAAAAAAAAAAAAAACGGTCCAAAAACAAAAAAAACGGGCATATAGCCGTTATAAACCGGTTAACCGGTTTTTCCATAACCGGTTAATAAAAAAAACCGGTTTTTCCATTAACCGGTTCGTTAACCGGTTTTGGATCTAGAACTTGTAACCGAAAGACGAACCGGCGGTTTCTAAACCGGTCAAACCGGTTTTTAAAAAACCGGTTTTCGTAAAAACCGGTTTCCGGTTTAAACCGGTAAACCGGTTCCCCAACCGGTTTTTTTGGCCATCTCTATTCCCATTGAACAAGAAAATAAGTGTCAAGACGTTATAATATTATTTTATCTCTTTAGTTTTTGTCAAACCATTTAGTTGAAAGTAAAGTAGTTTTAGCTAGACCCACACACACATGACATAGAATAAGAAAATTCAAAAGTTTGGACTTTCATGTCATAAAAGAATCGCATCATGTTTCATTAATTTGAGGCATTCTTTTTCTTGTAACTCAAAATAGGATATCACTAAAACGTGCAAACCAAAGGAAAAGAAATAGTAATAAATAAATAAATAAAAGATGCGTTGATATTTTTAATTACTTTGAATAAGGTAATTACACAACACAAAATAAAAGTAGTGTAGTACCAATTACACTATTTGTAAATATTAAGAGTAATTACAAAATTGTTACCTTACGTGTTTTTTTTCTCTCCGCTTCTTAGTTCGTACCATTTGCATGTTAATTTTAATTTGCATTCGATCCTGCCTCTATAACATAGATATTTCGTACCAGCTAAATACTGTGAAAACCGATTTAAGGGGGGTGTTTGGGATTTCGTATTTTACCTCCTTATGACCTATTTAAGTCCTAAGTTATAAGTTACAAAGTTGTAACTTATCACTTATACACTCACAAAATCTTACTTTCCCAAACACCTTATCACTTATAACCTATAAGTTGTATGCTAGTACTGCAGTATATTTGAGGTTTATTTTCGTGAATATGATTCTAATAATATTATGTTCAAATATATTATACACTATACTGTATACATATATTAAACGTGTGCTTTGAAGTCATTATGTTTATCATTCACATTTTACTTTTGTTCTTGAACCACCACGTGGTTAGTTTCCACTTAAATACATATATACTTGATATCATATTGAAAGAACCATCCACGAGACTTACAATTGGTATCAAAGCTTTACGAATCACTCGTGGCTCGGTTGTGATATCAAAGATTCAAGAAACTGGTGCTTTTGGATTTTTCGGGGTGCTCTGGTTTTTGAAGATTTTTGTGGTTTTTGGCTGTGTTTTGGTTTGTTCGATTATTGAAAGTAGTTGGAAACTAAAGAACACGAAGAATATCTCCTTCGTGTTCATCGGATCTTGTTGGTTATTGATTTGGGATAAGATTTAGCCAAATCTTGTTTGAAGTTCAAATGATGTCAAAATCCCTTTTTTATCGGGATTTTGTTTATTCTCCAAGGCAAGGTTCTCGGATATTGGGGTTCTCGGTGTGCATAGTATTCAGCGACAATGGTTCTCGATTGGATACTCGATTTTGGTGAAGTCTCGAGTGTTCAATCAAAGTGAGTTTATGACTAAGAGTGATTCTCGGTACAAGGTTCCGGTTAAGAGCGGCTTTCGATAATAGTGAGGGTTTTCGGCTCACTAAAGAATTTTTTGTTGTAGTTAGGTTCTCGGTTCAGTTTGAGCATTCTGCTACAATGGAGTCAAAGGATAACACGTTTTCAACTAATATCCATCAGGAGCTTGACTCCGTGATAGGAATCACAAGTCGCATTCCTTGTTTGTTAAATGCTGATGGTTATGATGAATGGAAGTTTTGATTTGAGAAGTACATGAGAATGGACTCCAAGGCTTGAAGGAGCATTCTCAGGGTCCAACAATTATAACTTATGAGTTGGATGATGAAGATAAGACTATGGCTACTAAACCAGTTGAATTGTTCACAGATCCTGACTTTGATATGGTCGATGATGATGAGAGCGCCTTATCTACACTTACTCTGGCTTTGGCTTTTGACATCGCTCTAGGTTTTTGAGAAATCAAGTCAGCCAAGCCTTTGTGGGAGGCTCTCATTGATGTGTTTGAGGGCAATGAAGACATACAATAAAGTAAGAGGGATATGCTGCGTCAGGAGTTCAACATGTTTAACCACATCCTAGGTGAATCACTTCATGCCTAACTTCAAAGATTCACCATGCTTGTGACTCGGATTAGATCTGCAAAAATTGAGTTGACTCTTTTGGAAGTCAACAAGAAACTCCTAAACTGACTCCCTCATACCTAGGATACGAATGTTGCTGGGATATGAACTGACTCCCTTAAACCTGGGATGAGATCTGGCTAGGTTGACTAAATGAGATGAAGGTTGTGATAAACTCTTGTGAAATGGATGAAAACAGCGTGCTATCAATCATGCTAGCTCCTACAGCACTGCTGGTTTGAATTCATCCACTAATAATGCTTTTTCAGTTCAAAATGGGTTTGCTTTATTCATATCCACATTAAACCAGTCCAATGCTCTAGTCTATCACTCAAGCACTTCACCCAAAGCCTCTCTAAAGAATACAACTGCTACTCCGTCCAAATCTTCATCATGCTCAATTGCCAAGCCAGTTCCTCAGATTCCCACTATCTCTAAGGAAACTGAGGAGAATATTTCCCTAATAGCAGGTTTCATGAACTACTATAATGCCTTTCTTGTCGGTGATATAGTTCCACCAGTCATGTTTGCTAAGTTGGATCATATCCAATTGGAATATGTTGAAGATATGGACATCTCATGGAAAATGGCTATGGTGGTGTTGAGGGCAAAGAACTTCACCAAAAAGACTGGCAGAAACAACTAGGCCTTCACAAATGATGGGAAAGTGGGTTTTGACAAGTGAAAATTCAGGTCCTACAATTGCCACGAGCTGGGTCACCTTGCTTGTGAATGAACCAATCATGATAAAGAACCTAACAAAGAGAGGACACTGATTCCAGGTGGGCAGACAAGATCAGATGGGTCTAGTAATGAGAAAGATATTTTGGCTTAGCAGTTTGGATGGGAGGAGCAGATGAAGACATTGAACTTGGGAGAAGAGTTGGCAAACTTGGCTCAAGTTGATGCAGTTGAAGTGGAAAATCAAACTGAAGAGAAGGTGAAAGAACTTCAGTTTGCATTCATGGTATCTTCCACCCTCGGCTCCAAATAGGTAAATTCTAAACTATGCTCTCAAGCCTGCATTATTAATTAGGCATGTATAGAATTCGCAATGATAACATTCTTCAGGTGATGAAAGATGTTAAATGTGCTAACAACACCTTTAAGGCAAATGAAAAACTATGTAAAGAGAAATAGATGCCTAATTAAAAGATGTTGCTAACTTAAATAAGATCTAAGTAGGCAAGGTTATATTTATCTTGATGCCGAATATAAGATAGCTAAATTAACTGCTGAACTAGACGCTTCAAAAATAGAATAGCCAAAATAAACGCTGATCAACATTAAAAAATTTGACGTATCCAGTGTAGTAGTTGAAAATGTGATTGAGCATCAATATAAATACAAAGATAAAAAAGGTATAGGCATTGGGTTTAACAGGTTCCCCCTCCAATCAATGATAATTATACACCTCTTCCTATAACAAAAGAGGAAGAGGAGAGGGAACATAATTTGTAGAATGGTATGAAAGCTATAAATGAGACCGTGGGAAAAGCCTCACTCAAACCTATTGAGCCCGTGTTTAGTAAAAAGGGTGATACTAATGCCTATACTTCACGCGCAGATAATCGAATATTGGTCAAAGGATGATGAAGATTTTTGTGTTTTGGATAATTCTAAACTTAAAACTGATTTACTTTCTGGTTGTGTTAAAACTAATGTTTGTGTGTTCTTTATTTTTAAAAGCGAAAACTTTGTGCTTGAACCTTCTATTTTTGATTTTAATATTGATTTAGTAAATGTTAATACTGTTAAACCAGCTAAAACTGGTAAATATAGCACACCAAAGTTTGTGATAGAAAGTGTTTCTTGTGCTCGTTCTTGCGGTAATGCTATTAAAACTGAACAGGGTAACAGGAAATCTGCAATTCCTCACAATTCATCAAGACCAGGAGTTGACGATAACGGCTTCTATTTGAAGAAGAAAACTTGTTATAATTGTAGAACTCCTGGTCACATAGCCAGAATTGTCCCTATCGCCTACAGGTTCCCTATTATGGACGAGGACAAAGAAGTATGCCTAGGTACGGGTTTCAAAATAAATTTAATAGAAAACCGGCCTTGGCAAACTCCTTTGAGGGTGATTGAAACGACTGTTAATCCGCAGGTCAGGCGTTTATACGAGATATGTCAGTTATGGCAAATAAACTTGAAAAGAGGCCAGCTTCAGCCCCAAAACCGAGCCCATGTTTGTAGTCAGCCAAGGGACCTAAATCCAAATTTATATCAGTTCTCACAGCCAAAGTGAAATAGCCCATCTGTGTTAGTCACAAATTTCTTAAACCCGACTACTAATGGTTGCCTAAATATGCAACGGACCAACTATCGAAAATTCCTTATGTAACTCCATGTATAATATTTGATAACAGGGAATATATGACATGGAAACAAGTGCCATGTGTAGAATAATCATGTTTACCCAGGTTTACAATGGATAGGGTACCTAAAACTAACTAATCACGCGCTTTATGTAGGAACAACTATGGAAGAATATCATCAGACTTTGATATGTTTATAGTGTCACACCCCAACCTAAGGCGGAAATGCCGGGGCGTGATCCGATTGCTCACAGCTCGAAGATACTATCATATATAAAATGTGACAATATCTAAATTAATTATTTAATTCAAATAATACACGACATTCAAATACAACAATACAATTCAAATAAATAAATACAATCAATTAAATTTAAGTTTGTCTTCAATATAACCCTATGGTCTTTCTAAGTATCCATTCTTCAACTCAGGCAACCTGCATATGCGTAGAAAATGGAGTTTTGGTCAACAACACATGTTGAGTGAGTTTACCACCAGTTTTGCAATAAAATAAGGATAATAAAATAAATAAGCAAAACGTAATAAATGCGGCAATAAAATCAAACCATAAGCATCTAAGTTGTTGATTACACCATTGCCAAGCGAATCGGGCGCCGGTAAATCAACCATGAGCAAATAAGAATAAGACAGTTGCCAAGCGAATCGGGCGGTGGTCATTAGAATGCGAACCCTCTCCAAGGGGATATGTCAAACGAATGAATACAGTAACACATAAGCACATAACAAGTAGATTTGATTAATCACACACAATTACACGTTTGCTATTTTTGATATGTATGTATATATATATATGCATGTATAGTATTATATACGCATATGTCCCCAAAACGTTTATGAAAATCGAGTAAAATAAGGGAATGATAAAACTCACCTAATCGAATAAGCCAAACGAGAATGAACACGACAAGAACGATAATCACACCCTTAGAGATGCCGACAAGGATCCTAATTAAATGATATTACGAGTGAATCATAATGATATAATATGTATAACGAATTTAAGATTTCGATGTGATTTGAGTTGTATTTTAGGGTTGGGTACATTATGGATTGAACGATTGATCTCTATGGATTTTCATTATTTTTATAAAATCATTGTTTATCGTATAATCGAATTTACAAATAATTAATTTTGAAACAAATATGAGTTGCGATGTTCTATAAATAATAATAAACGTTTAAATATATAATTATTATAAAATTTATATTTTGGAAATCTTAACGAAATTTGACGGTAAAAATTTAATTAATACTTTTAATATGTTTAATAAGTTGATTATAGTTGTTGTTTAAAAATAATACATATATACACACACACACACACACGTATTATGTAGATTTATAATAAATAGAAGCAAATTGATGAAAATATTTTAACAACGATGAGTCCCAATATTAGTGTCGGTTTTAAATAAAATAATAACGATTTATTATTAATAAGAAATATATATATACATATAGATATATACATGAAAACTTGTAACGAAACTAGCCGACACGATACGTTTGATCTTTAAGATATCGGTTTAGCAAAATATCATTTATTTAATATGTAATATATATTATAATTCATTTAAAAATCATGAAAACAAGTGAAAACCAAAAAAAAACCAAAAACCTGCAAAATTGGGACTCGAAACCCGCGACCTGTGACCAGAATTCAGAACGCACACACACCAGCCATGCGTGCTGGTGTGTCAGTTGTTAAAGGAATGGAACAATATTATTTATACAATTCAAGTTAAGACCCAAACTTGCTTAAGAACCCTAATTCAGCAATCACTCAATCCGGCTAACATTAGTTCAATTAATGTTAGGGCTTATGTTCTTCAATGATAAACGATCTGTATTGATACTTTAATTACCTGATTAGTTGTTCATACACGGGTTTAATTGCGATCTAACAGGCCGGCGGTGAGGGTAATGTACATAATAGGAAGAAACGTCGATACTTCAATCAATTATAGGGCTTCAGTTTGCGCTGGCTCTAGCGATGAGCAGACACGTAGAATTGTATTATGATCGATTCTAAGTTATATAATTGATTTTAAGGTTGAGTCGATTCACAATATCTCAATTCTCATTATGTTTGATCGTGTTTCCTAATTCATTAGTTCGTTTAGGTCGAAAATAAAAAGAGTAATAAAAAACTGGATTCGATTCCTAATTTAAACTGATAATTGTGGCTCAAGAAAGGTAAATGGGTCACGGATTTGGTATACGGGTCATGGGTGACGTAATTGGGTAAATGGATCATAGGATAATATATGAAAATTTCATTTTAGTCCTTCGAGATTTGAGATGGAAACATTAGTGGATTAAAGTTTATGTTTTGGGTTAAAAATGTACGTTTTTGAAAGTTAAATATATTTTTAAATAAATATAATAAATAAATATAATTTGTATAAATTTTTACAATAAACGTGATATTTTTCATTGTTAAGATTCCCCGAACATAAAACGGGTCGGGTTATGGATATAAGTTCGTACGTGCAAAACCCGAGTTGTTACATATAGTGGCTGTTCCAAGCAAATGATAGGAGACATCTCTCAATTGCATGACATTCAATATATTAATTGAGGGTATGTGTCCTTTGCGGGAAGAGAAAAGGGAAAGATCACTCAGAAGGATCTGCAAGTAATGTTGCTTTACAGTTTGACAATGTGAATTATGTCGCTAAGTTGAAACACAGTGTGTTGAGTGTTTCTCAGATTTGTGATAAAGGCTTTTCAACTCATTTTACAAATAAAGAATGTCTTATTTTTAAACCGGGCATTGTCATACTAGATGGTTAGGTTCTTGTTCGATAACAAAGAAAAGATAATGCATATGTGATTGACATAAATCAAAATGTTCCTGATGAAATTACTTTCTTGTTTCCAAAAGTGTTAGAACATAATGTCATGCTTTGGCATCATCGTCTGGGTCATGCCAATGTTAAAAACTTAAACTGTCTTGCTAAAAACAAAATTGTTCGTGGCTTACCAATAATGGATTTTATAACTATTGAAAAATGTGTTGCTTATGCACAAGGAAAACATCACCGTAAACCTTACAAGCCTAAACTTATTAAAACCATTGGATCTTTGTTTCAACTATTTCAAGTGGACTTAATTGGTTATGTCAATGTGCTAGCATTTCTCGTAACTCTTATTGTTTGGTTACTACTGATGGTTACTCAAGTTACACTTGGGTTTTCTTTTTGTGTAAGGCCCCGAATCCCGGGAATCCTACAGTTGGTAATCACGCCCACAATTTCATAAAAATTTAAAAACCAAACAATTCATTTTATTTAAAACCAGTTCAGAGTAAATAACAGCGGAAAAATTTAAGTATTAAAAATCCCAAAACACGGGTACAGGTGTCCAAAATCCATTGTAAATAAAGTAACGTTTTATTTGAAATCCTTGACCAGAAATGCCTTCAACCTTCCGAGTAGCATCCAGCACGTCCAAGTGGTAGCATCCACTTCTTAACCTGAAAGTCAATCTAACATACACACAAAGTCAGCTTGAGCTGAGTGAGTTCAAGTTTTCATAAACGACGTTCATTAAAAATTTAAATTCCATGAGTATGGAATGTAGGGGAAAATCATGAGTCCATAAAATCATAAATAGTTTTCCTTAACCAAATCATAAGTAAAACATTAAACATCTTTTTCAGGCAGCACGGGCCTCCTCACCCCGGGTCTTCCCCGAGTAATATTTGACCCAGCCATGATTTAGCAAAACCGTTAAAATCATGCAACACGAGCCTCCTTACCCCGGGTCATCCCCGAGTAATATATTTGACTCGGTCACAGTTTAATAAAACAAAATCACGCAACACGAGCCTCCTCACCCTGGGTCATCCCCAAGTAATATATTTAACTCGGTCGTGGTTTAACATTCCAAACATGTGATACGGGCCTCCTCACCCCGGGTCTTCCCCAAGTAATATGTTTGACCCGACCACGGTTTATAGAACGGCGGGCCTCCTCACCCCGGGTCTTCCCCAAGTAATATATTTGACCCAGCCGCGTCATAAACATGCAACACGGGCCTCCTCACCCTGGGTCCTCCTCGAGTAATATATTTGACCCGGTCATAGTTTACCATCACATACACTTTCACATACACATTCACTTACACACATACAAACACTAATTCAAACATTCGACCAAACCATATCATCACATTCATTCCATAAATAATGGATAATCTAGAAATTAATACTAGGCCTAATAGTATCCTCGAGCCTAGACCATGAATAATATATGTAACCTTAAGGAATATAAGACCATAAACGAGTCTAAAATATCCTAAGGCATAGAAAATAATTCAAACATAGCTTTCAAAATGCTCAATCACGAATAAGACCATGTAATACCATCCAATAGTTTAAACGATTAAAATCGGGTAAAATTTGTAATAGGGTGTGTATGCTAGCCCAAAACGTAAAAAGATTAAAAAGGGCATCATGAACTCACCTGGAATCAATCGAACACCTGCAAAGAGCTAGGAAATCCCTAAGTGCACAATCACAAGCACGGGCCTGTAAATTATACACTACACGTTACTAAACTAGACCGTAAGAACACTCTTGCCTAATGGGCCGTTCAAGCCCAACACTCTGGCCCAAGACCCAACAACTTAGCCCAAGGCCCAACAACTTGGCCCAAGGCCCAAGATTAATCAAATCGGGTCGAATGCGCGTGTAATAAACCTTAAAATCATTTGTTAAATGAATTAGCCCCGAATGGACCAAATTCCATTTTAAATCTTTTCATTCATCAAGATTATGTCACCCGAGTTGATAGGGTTGACGGTTCCTTTTTACAACTCTTACTTTAACGTTTAAACGAAAATTCGCGCACCGCCGACTCGATTAACGAAGCACTAACCACAACAGCCCCGAGCATAAAATTTTTTTTTTCCACAGCCCTTAAACCCCCCCCCCCCCCCCGGGCTGTACAAACTGGTTCGGCCGGTCATCCGATTGATTAGCGCATCAAACTCAACAATTGCCAATCCTACACCCGATAAACCCTAGTTTTCGAACTAAAATCGATTGACCGACCTAAACACCTCCATTGGCCATGAAATTTTAGTATGATGTAAGTGACATACCTAGTAAGATTTTGGTGCAAAAACCCTAATCAAAACAGCTCCGGAATTCCTCAATTGGACAGCCACCATACAAGTCTACAACAAGTCGTTTAACGATCAATACGCGATGTATAAGGATGGTTTAAGGTGTAAAAGACTAGAGGGGACATGGGACTAACCTTGAATAAGATTTTTACACCTTAAATGTTGGCTGGAAAAAGAAAATCGGATGGTTTGGGGCACCTGCTGCTGCCGATCGGATATTTTTAGGAGGGCTAGGGTTTTTGGTTTTGATTATAATATAAAATGTTACATTCTGGCCCTTCCACTTTATTAAGAGTTGAACTTGCATGAAAAGTTAAGCAAGAAATGTTTACGGGTGTGGCCAGGAGCTCTCGGAAGAAAGCCGGGTCAAGCCCGAAGGTGTACGTAAGCACTACAAGGCTAAATCTTTTATCGGAAATTTACGGATGTTACATTTTGTCTAATAAAAGTGAGGCTGCAGTGCTTCAAAAGATTTTTAGTGTTGATGCAAAATCAGACATTTTTGAAGGTAAAGGGCATACAGTGTGACGATGGTGCTGAATGCAAGAACGCAGTATTGAATCCTTTCTGTGCTGAAAAGGGGGTGCAGCGGCAATACAATGCTGTCATAACACCACAAAAAAATGGAGTGGCTGAAAGAAGAAATTGTACCTTGATTAAATCTTTTCGTACGATGTTGTGTCACTCAAAGTTTCCCTCCTTCTTATGCGATGAAGAAATTAATACAAGATGCTATGTGCAAAATAGGTTTCTCATCAACAAACAACATATGAAGACGCCCTATGAGTTGCTTTATGGACATAAACCAACAGTGGCTCATTTTCGCACATTCGGATGTCCGTGCAATTTGTTATATTTGGAATCTACAGTAAAACTTGACACCAAGGCTAATGATTGCTATTTTGTTGGATATTCGGGTTATACTGCTTATCGGATTTACAACAAGGCCACAAAAGGAATAGTAGAATCATATGATGTTTGTTGGCTTGAAGAAAATGAGACTGATGATCGAGTTTGTCCAAACTAGTTGTTTCATTATAGTGAACTATTCAAGCCTTTGATTTTGTTTCCTAAAGTCAGTGCAAATTCCACACAACTATCATGTAGTATTGACGAGAAAGATGAGGTTACAATTGGTACAAATAAACCTATTTGTAATGGGTGTTGGTCTCCCGAGAATGTATGATATAACACATTCATCTACAACACAAGTCAGGAACAGTCTCCTGAAATTGACCCTTCAGCGAATATTTTGGAAGCTCGTTATTTCCAAATTTAATTCAAGAAAACTTCATTGCCAGTACATCCCATTTAAATACTTCTTCATTTTTTGGATTGGGGAGTTCGGTTCTTGGCTCAATAGAAGATCCTTTTATTCTTCCAATCTCAAATTCAGTACCAGTTCACTCAATTCCTACTAGCATTCAATGGAATCATCCAATTGAGATATTATCGGTCCCATTGAAGTAGGAGTTACAACAAGAAGTCAAAGTGGCGAAATTAATCAGTGTATATACTCCTTTTTGATATTCAAAATAGAGCGGAAAAATACTGACATGGCGTTCCAAGAACCAAGTTGGGTTGATGCCATGCATGAAGAGGTAATCAATTTGTTGAAAGTGTGGAAGTTGGTTAAGTTACCTAGAGGCTATTCACTCGATACAAGATCGATTTTTTGTAATAAGCAAGATCATAGTGACATAATTGTTAGAAATAAAGCGAGGCTAGTGGTTCGTGGTTTTCGTTAGGTTGAGCGTGATTACACTTAGGTTTGTGCTCCAGTAGCTCGTCTTGAAGTGATAAAATTTTCTTAGCATATGCGTCATTCATGGGCTTTATAGTGTATCAGATGCATATTAAGACAACGCTTTTGTATGGTGAGGTCAAAGAAGAAATTACTTGGATCAGCCACTTGGGTTTAAAGATCCAAAGCATCCTACTCATGTCTATAAGTTGCATAAAGCTCTTCATGGTCTACATAAAGCTTCACGAGCTCGGTATGCTACACTGACGGTTCATCTTCTGGAATATGGGTATACACGGGGTACTATTGATCAGACCTTATTCATCTAGAAAGTCAAGAAAGATATTATTGTGGTTTAAGTCTATGTGGATGACATCATTTTCGAATCCACAAGTCACAAATTGTGTGTGGAGTTTGAGTCAGTAATGAAGAAAATATTTGAAATGATTTCTCTTGGGAAAAGGACCACTTTTTGGGGTCTTTAAGTTTGTCAGAATTCGGATGATATTATACTGCATCACGGAAAATATGTTGAAGATATGCTGGTCAAGTTTGAGATGCAAGACTCCAAGGTTGCCACGACACCAATGGCTGAAAGACTTATGCTCAACTCAGATCTAGAAGGAAAACCCATAGATCAAACATTATATTGATCAATTTCAGGTCCTTAATGTGTCCGACCGCCAGTCGTCCTGACATCATATTTGCAGTTCGTCAATGTGCTCATTATCAGGCTAATCCTAAATTCTCTCATTTAGTTGTTGTTGAAAGAATTTTTTGTTATCTAAACTGAATGCCAAAATTAGGTCTTTGGTATCCTAAAAATTCATATGTTGATTTATATGCTTAGGCTGACAACAATTATGGAGGTTGTGATATTGACAGGAAATCGACATATGCCGGATGCCAATACTTGGGTGATAGGCTTATCTCGTGGCAATGCAAAATGCAACAAACCTTGTCTACGTCCACTGCTGAGGCTGAATATGTGGCTTCATTTGCTTGTTGTCACAGGTTATATGGATGCAACATCAATTGCTGGACTACAGTTTGAAATTTATTGGCATTCCCATTCTTTGTGATAATGATGATGCTATTATTATAGTTTAATATCCGGTCCAACATTCTAAAACCAAGCACATTGACATTAAAGTTCATTTTATAAGAGATTGCTTAGAACGTAAATTGATACATTTGGAACAGATTCACACTGATAATAATTTGGCATACCTGTTTAACAAACCTTTTGGTATAGCTCGTTTCAATGTGCTTGTAGGGTTTCTTCAATGTTTCGTTTCAATGATTAAGTTTATTTTTGGTTTAAATTTTTTCCTAAAAGTATTTTTGTTTTTTAGTTTTACTTTTTCACAAATTATGGGATGGAAAAAAAATTAAAAATACAAAAATAGTGTGTGTGTTTTATTTAAAAAAAAATAAAAAAATCATAAAAATAAAAAATTAGTGTTTTGCTTTGTTAGTTTTGACGCATTTATTTGGGAAAATATGAATCTTCCTTTTAATGGTAAGATAAGCACATGAAAGGTAATGTAACTGAAACGCTTAGACTCTGTAATCCATGTGTCGGTAGATTAAGCCCTTCTGAATGAAAATTCGGTTTGACCATCAATTTGTCTGAAATTAATGAATATGTTATAAGTGGGACACATCTTATGGTCTTATCAATATTTTTAAATATACCTATGTAAGGACTGGAATAAAAGGTGGAACCATACTTAAGCCTTTTAGATCACCAAGTAATCAGCTCTTATAGAAATGTGAATTGGTTATCATATGATTCTTGGATAGGCCTAACGTGAAATTATGCTAGATACAAACTAAATTTTTATGCTTCTAGTTTACGTGGTTAACACTTCACGACGTATGGTCTTATAGCCTTAAATCCTGTATTGATGGGATGCTTTGGGGTCTGGACACCATTGGGTCTTTATGCGGTTTATCATATGGGTACTCACTTCTTTGGAGTGGATATTAAATGAGCTCAAAGAGAAAACCTACAGTTTATCTACCAAATAAGTCAATAAATTGATCACTTCGTACTTCAAAGTACAAATACACTGCTGAGTTGATCAACCACGCTATTATTCATACATGGTTCCCTTTCTCGTGTCCTAATTTCATTAAGAAACGAACCACAAGGGACAAGATGTATGTAAGCCCTACAGATGAAATTGTGCAGACTCATCCACGGGAATAGACCTCGAGGTGTTGCTTGATAATGGGGGTATGTCCTGTAATTGGGACCATTTGCTGGTTAGCTACCTTAATACACTTTAATCATATCTAATGTCTTTCGGGTAGACTTGCATGCTAAGGTTTAGCGGACAACAATATCCTTGATCGTCTTAGCTAATTCATTATTATTATATTTGTAAATTGTTTGTGTGATCATTTTGACCTACTGGCTTTAAGGTTTAAGTCAAGCTGGGGTGGTTTGATCCAGTAGAACTATAATGAAGCATGGTAAAGAGTTTTCTTGACTCTTAAGTGTGGGTCTCAGTAGCTAAGACGAACCTAAATGTGTCCGGTCTTCTCCCTCTAAGTAAGTATTACGGGCATGGATTTAAGTGGATAACAATATCGACAATGGACCAGATCTAGCAAAGTATGTGTGTGCTGAAAAATGTTCCTTGATCGGTCTTAGAACGATTTGATCCCAACTTTACAAAAGTGTAAATAATGGTGTAAATTAAATGTGTAGTTTTGTTTTATTTTAATCTTTATTTCTATTCTTTTAAGACTTTATTATTGAAACGATCGTCTTGCGGAAACTCTTTTATTATTTTTTTTGGTCAACAGGTTTTAAAGTGATCGAATTGATTTCATGTGGTCCGTCAATATTGATGGACCCATAAAGCCCACAATATTATCCTATTTTATATATGATTCAGGCTCAATACCATTTTCTTTGAACTGTGACCCGTGGCCCATGATTTGTTGAATTTTGGCCCAAAGAAACAACCGAAATCCAAAGGGTATTAACCCTTGTGATGTGTTATCAGTATCATTTTTCAAGATCAAAAGATTTACAAGGTTGAAATTTTGTTTCTTTTATTGTCATAAGCATTTTCAACTTCTTCTATGATTCAGTAAAATCAAGTAACTGAGAATCAGTATATGGATTTGGGAAATTAAAATTGGCTTTAATAAATACTTGTTCTAGTGTTTTTCTGGTTCAGCTAATTGTGAAACTTACATGATTGTTGATGATTGATTGCATGTTCGGAAGGGTTGTTAGTGTATTGCTAAAAGGTAGCAGGTTTAACAACAATGGCTTGATGTATAGAAATCGAGGCGTCAGCATACCGAAAACCTTTTTTATGTTGTCTGAAAACCATTGTTGACCAAAATTGACCGAAAACTCTTGACAGACTGAAAACGCATGTCTGACGAAAAACCTTTGTTGACCAATATGATGGAGTTAGCCCGAAATCTCAAGTTTTGACCGAAATCTCAATTTGTTTACCAAAATCTTGTTTAGGATTGACTGTATGTAAGGCCCCGTTCCCGAAAGCCCTACTTAGGTGTTGGATTTACTCATAAACACAGTTCTAAATATCAGAGTTAATTAAAACTTCGCGGAATAATTTAAAACTTCAAACATCACATTACAAAACATTCGTTTTTGTCTTAACATACAAATTGTCTTTTCATAAACATTAATTAAAACAGTCATGAAGCTTCATCATGGATGCCGGTCTCTTCAGTCCATGCCATGTGTTCCTCCTCAAGCCAGCTGCCTCAACATATTTGCCTGCGTGCATACTAAAAGTCAGATACACTGAGTGAGTTCTAGTTAATCAATTAACATACATTACATTCATATTCTCACCCATACGCATCCGAAGATACGTATTCATATCTTACTTACTATTACTTCCTTCATACATACTTTACATACATGCATACGTACATACATACTTTCTTTCATAAAACCCTATGGTATTCTACATTAAACATCACAGATATTGTAAGGGTCTGGTCCCTAACGTCACAGATATTATAAGGGTCTGGTCCCTAACATCACAAATATTATAAGGGCTGGTCCCTAACATCACAGATATTATAAGGGTCTGGTCCCTTCTGCCTCAGATAACCATATAACCATACCTGTCTCGTCAAACATCCCTACATTTATCATACGTGCATACTTTACCTGTCTTATGTATATAATATATATAAATATATACATGCTCATTCTTGCAATCATCAAATAGTTATAACATTCAATACATAGTTATACACGTATCATGCACTTATCAATTAAGTAAATGTATTAACTATCACATAGGAGTATGCACACAGCCCCGGAAGCATAACAGATAAAAGGGCTAGAACTCACCCGGATCCTGTTTCGTTCACCGTTAATGGTAATCCCCTTCCTAAGTTGTGCACGGCTAACTGTATAACACATCACGAGTGTCAGTTATTCATTACTACTACTTCATACATCCACATTAATGAAACCCTCAGCTAACGAGGGTCCGGGGGTAGCGCCCCTGGTAGCGGGGTCTAGGGGCGGCATCCCCTAGCAGGGTCCAAGGGGCTAAGCCCCTGGCTAGTGTTGAGCTAGCAGGTCAGCTCGGAAAACTTTATTTTCGCTAACAGGTCCTTTATCAAAAACACATCAGAAAATGGATTTCATGAAATTTCGCATGGCCATTTCGCATGGAATTTCGCTTCGCATACGATTTCGCTTCGCATGGGATTTTGTCCTATAACACCCCCGTGAGGTTATAACTTACCAAGTTTATGTTTTTCTTACGTCCTACAACCCGATCTATTGTTCTATCAGTTTGCATGTCGATTCTAACCATAAAACTTAGCCTTTTTAAACCCACTCACCTTTTGTTCTCGGGTTTGGTTCAGATCTGAAACAACTCGAGGATCTGGACGTGTTTCTTGGTGTTTGATGGCGTTTATACGCTAGATCCGTCCTTCTTTAGGTCGGATTTGGATTCGGGTTTTAGAGAGAAAGTGTGTGTGTTTCTTGAGTGTGGGTGTTTTGTAAAGAAATGAAATGAAGAAGAAGATGGGATATATATAGGGGTCTAAGGGCCCCACCACCCACTACCCATTCCAACCAAAACCTTATCCAAACATAAACACGCACACAATTAAACTAACGACATACAATTAATAATAAACTTCCCGTTATTTATTATTCTTAGAAATGCGGATGTTACACTGTATTGATTGGAAAGTTTACCATGATCACTTTATCCATAACATTATGTTATTATTTTGTTAAGTGGGTCTAACTTGGCTCGTTTGGTGCAAATTATGGCTGATCAAGTTTCTTTGAAGTTTGTTGAATCTCATAGCATAGCTGGATACCTATCTGATCCACCTCCAGCTAATAAATAATTCAAGTCAATGATCGTTGATCTCAACACGTGCAGAATCTTTCTCTTTAGCAATGAGGTAAGGAAAAAGTGGCAGCAAAAGTAACAAAAGCTATAATTTTGTGGGAACTCCAAAAGCGCAATGAAAAGATGAGCAAAAAGATAGAGCAAGAGGAGTCAGGATCTGGTGCGTGGGGCCAAAAGGTGGTTACAGGGAATGATTAACCCCTCATTGGGTGCAAAGAAAAGTCAAAACGAATCTGGGTCAGGATCAGGTTGTGGTTAGAAAAAGGACCTAGTTTCTGTGCTAGATGGATCAACTGAAAGGATAGTAAGAAACTTGCTACTTTTCAAATACAAGCAGATCCGTTGTACGAACATGTAGCCAAAGAATTCACAAGAATGGTTGCCTCCATGATACACACTTAGCTTTGGGAGGGAGCATTGAGGGAGGCAGATGCGCATCTTGTTGACAAGCCGTGATAGAAGAAAGCAAAAAACCAAGGGGAAATTATTGGGATATATTTGTGGTTTATGCTTTTGTATTTGAGTTTATAGTTTTGTTATTGATAGATATGTTTCTGTGGGCTTTTGGGTTATTGATAGATATGCCTTGGCAGACATTATCTCTCTAAACCTATGGGGATTTCGGTGGGCTTTTGAAGCTTTTGGTTTAGAACGAGCTTGGCCTTATGTGGCTTGTAAGCACCCTATACATAGATATGTTTATTATTTATTAGGGTTAGACATCTCATATTATTCACTCAAGTCTTGTAATTGGCTCTTGGGAATTAAGTACCCGATGTTTCGAATAAACGTGTTCTTTAAAGTCATTGTGTTTATAATTCATATTTTTCTTTTGTTCTTAAATCACCACGTAGTTAGTTTCCACATAACTACATGTATATTTGATATCATATTGAAAGATCTATCCACAAAACTTAGAGTAAAATTATTATATAACCTACTATAAAAAGATGACATTATTAAAATCAAGGTTTGCGTTATACAAATTATTATACTTGCAAAATATCATAACGGAAGAGATTAAAAACAAAAATAGCGAAGAGACAAATATATTATTATTCGTTTTCATTCTTATTATTTTTTATTGAAACACCATGTATATGCTGGTTCTCATGTTTCTAGGAGTCTGCAACTTGGAGTGACTAATGGAGTTGCCATGGAAATAGTTTTGAACTTCTTTTCTACAACCAATTTTGAAAGTTGTTACACCCCCACTTCTGTCATGTCAATTCCAGATTCCAATTTTTGAATATATGAAATATCCTAGAATAGTAGTCAACAACCACCTCTACCCTCATCCTAGCTCAATCAATAAAAAAAAAAGCTTATCAGTTTTGTTTTACCTTTTCCTTTCCTTGTGTAAACTTATTATATTCTATACTACTTTTATTATTATTAATGTAAAGCAGTAATTAATGTTAATACTTTGGAATAATAAAGAGAAAAAAAAAACATGGGTTTTGGACTGGTTGACCTTTTTGGATTGTAGGCAACAAAGTTCAAACTTGTGTGCATGGATTTTAATGACTTAATGTGACATTGTTTAATGTGAGTCCACACATTGAACTAGATTGAATATAAAAATGCATGGAATAAGAACTTTTTGTTTTCTAATTTTGGTTTACCAACATGTATTTTACTTTATTCAAATTTAAGCAATAATAAAGAGAATTTTACGGCTCAAATATATAAAAATCAATATCCTTTGGAAAATAATAAACAATTTGTTACTTTTGGAAGAAATAAAATATGATTTTTATTATGAACTATTTACTTTCCGTTTTAAATATCGAAACATACACGTTGCTTTCGTAATTTTATAAAAGTTAAAAATAATCAAAAACAAAACCCAAATTTAGCATTTCGATTAGAAAAAAAAATATTAAAGAATTAGCTAAACTATAAAAGAACTAAATTAAAAAACTATTAAAGAAAAAGAAAAAGAAAAGCAGGGGTTTGTCATTTTTAGGGATTTTTTAACCGGGCATAAGGGATAAGTGATGCCTTAGGTCATTCTCATCTCTATCCTCTATTTTTAAACAAAAAATTACACTAAAACTATTTTGTTTTCTCTTTTTATTTTAATTAAATAATATTTTTTATACCTTTTATCATTATCTTTTCTGTTTCCTTCAATCACAAGCACTTTCAAAATATATTAAACAAATTATAGGGGATGAACAGTAACTTTTCAAATATACAGAAAAATCACTACTTTTTCTAAAATATAAAAACTCTTCACTCACAACAACCTGAATCACTCTTTAAATTATAAAAACACCCCTCACATAATATAAGGGGTTGGATGAGAATGCTCTTAGTCAGTAGATTCTCATCTATAGCCTGGCTCAATTTCAGGGGTGTACTTCGGGGATAGTTTTTAGGGTTTCGAGTATTCCGGGCCCGGTTTTTTGAGTTTCAAAATTCAAATTCTAGACTTGAAATCCAACCCAAATTTCTCACGGTTTTTTCGGGTTCGGGTTCAGCCTTTTTTTGTTGGGTTAATTTGGTTTCGAGTATCCTAAAAAACAAACAAATATATAAATAACTACAACACTAAAAACAAAAGCTAGCGTGCTCTTTTCACTCGTAACGTAAATAACCAATAACAAAACAACAATAACATGCTAAAATAATCTAAAAAAGAGTAAAATTTTACGAAGTCCAACCATAATAAACAAAACTAATATAATCGTCTTCAACATGTCATGATTAGGTTCGATTATCGTTACTTTTACTCAGAAATTGAAAAACATTACAAAAAAATAAACAACGTATCCATAATAGGTGGAATGACAACATTCGATATAGGCCAATAATTATTTGGTTTTAAAACTAAAAGTTTATTCGGGTTGACTCGAAACCCAGAATTCGGACCCAAGAACCAACCTGAATTACTTTGATTCGGGTTTGGGTTTGTCTTTTCTTGAGTTCGGGTTTGTCGAGTTGGTTCTGTTCGGGTTCGGGTACGGGTTTTCTCGTGTTGGGATTCGTGTTCCGGTAAAAATGACAGCCCTACTCTATTCCATTCCTTTATTCCAAGTGAGAAAGAAATTGCTTTTAGTGAGACCCCTGACTCCATTACCATATTCAGATGTAAAAGTATAATATATACAATAGTAGCAGGAATCTAAAATCCAAGAAAACAGAAGAGTACTAAGAGCATTCTCATCCAACCCCTTATATTATGTGAGGGGTGTTTTTATAATTTAGAGAGTGATTCAGGGTGTTGTGAGTGAAGAGTTTTTATATTTTAGAAAAAGTAGTGATTTTTCTGTATATTTGAAAAGTTACTGTTCATCCCCTATAATTTTTTAATATATTTTGAAAGTGGTTGTGAGTCAAGGAAAGAGAAAAAGTAATGATAAAAGGTATAAAAAATATTATTTAATTGAAATGAAGAGAGAAAATAATGTGAGTTTTAGTGTAATTTTTTGTTTAGAGATGGGGTGGGATGAGAGTGCTCTAAGAAAGTATTAGGTAGCGTTTGGTATGCAGGAATGCAGGGCGGAATGGAATGATCCATTGTGAGAGAATGACGAAAAGTGTGTTTGGTTGACCAAAGGAATGGAATGACTCATTACCTAGTCCATTCCATTCCCTCTAAAACACCCCAATTTCATTCCGTCCATACCCCATGTTTTTTTATTCCATTCCCTCTTTCACCCATCACCTTCACCTCCCTTCCACCACCATCAACACCCACCACCACCACCAACCACCAACCATCGCCATCAGTGCCAGGCGCCCGTCACCGCCACCATCAACCGTCGCCCCCGCTAAAAGAAAAAAATAAAGAAGAACGATGCTGAAATGGTATAAAAGCAATATATAAGACATCGAAGGGACTCAAATATAAAAACACTCTACTAAAGCGGAAACACGCGATATACAATATAATTGGATCATGAACACATTGTTTAGAAAGAGAAGTACTCAATGCATCCATAATTGTATAATCTTACAAATCATAGAATATGTCTCTCAAACAACGTTGAAGATTCCAAAAATATAGTCTAAGATCACTAATTCAATATGCATAAATCTGCGTGTAAATTCCTAGTTATGTAAGCATCAAGCTAACTCAGTTATTGCCATATGAAAATATGCTTAGAAATGCCAACTATATGTAGTCTGTGAGCTTGCAGATTTATTAATTCAAATGACCAAATGATTTAACCAAACTATTTAAGGTTATGCCATGTTATGCTATTTGATTCACTATGTTAGTAAGATTCAATCTACGTAAGTCCACAACAAAGCCTATGAAATAAGAGTATGCCCCTATAATGCTTTATCACTAGACACAATAATGATGTTACCAAATGTTGGAATTATGCATTCATTAACCAGTTCTGTGGGTTTTATTTTACTTGGACATAGAAATAAGCCAAGAGGTTTGTTATAAGAGTCTCCAGTCAAATATTTGTAAAAGTTGATGCACTCAACTGTTACTTTTTAGAGTTTAATAAATCCATTATAATATAAGCATACATGGATGTAAAGAAATGATAAACTTTCAGAAGGCATGAAGATGTTGAGTCTCGATAGTTCGATATCTTTTTCACAGATAAATTGTACTTCATAACATGCTTGGTAGCAGGTACAACCATCATTGCTAAAGTGATACTAATGTTAAGGATTTAGCAAATGAAGCTACTATGGCTCAAGGAGACAGTGGTACATCGAAATGAACAAGTATATCAGAGTTTCAACTACCAATCAAGTCAGACTATCGAGTGAAGAATACTAACACGTGTCGTTTCGTATTTGGTCCGAAGCATAATTTGAGTTTATGGAAGCACAATAATGAAGATTATTGTAATAGGTTATGATAGAAACAAGTGTTATGTGGCACTCATCAATTTTCGGTTTAATATTTGTATCCGTCTAATGTACTCGTTTATTATCGGATTTTCATATTTAATAAAGACGTCAAACTATTAATTATGTTATTCGGCTTTGTCTTTATTGTATTTGCGCATCGCTGGTAAACACTGTATTCATAAAATTTTTTAAGTGTCAAATATGTGCATCTAAACCACCTTAACTATGATTTTACCCCCATCTTGATCATCAAACCAAACACAAGGGACCAAATAGCAAAACATCAAAATATTTTCTTCGCCTCCCTTGTAACATCCCAAAATTTCGGTTCAAATTTAACAACTTAGAAAAGATGAGGGGACTCAAAATATTCCCAAGAATATGTAATGGAGAACGTGAAATAAGAAAAATGGGTTCATCCGCATTGGAGAAAGAAAGAAAGAAAGTGGAATTATCCTACATGGGTATAAAAGAAAAGAGAAGTTCTCCCACATCGCTAGGAGATAAAACTTGTGAGCTCCTTATAAGGAGATGAGTTCACATGATAATATTGCTGGGATATATTTTAGTTAGTTTATGCTTGTGGTTTTTGTTTACGGTTTTGTTTAGGATAACCAAAATCCCCGGCTTATGGGTTTTGGGCTTGATATGGGTTGGCCTACTTTGGCTTGTGTACACCTTATTTATAGTTTTTGTTATTATTGTTTTGGGTTAGAAATCTAATCGTATTCACTCTCAAGTATCGTAAACCGATTTTTGGTTTTGGGACTTAAGAACCTGACGTTTCAATAAGCGTGTGCTTTGAAGTCATTGTGTTCTTAATTATTCATCTTGTTCTTGATTCACCACGTGGTTGGATTCCACTTAATCGCGTGTTACTTGGTATCACATTGAAAGATCCGGTTTCGAGACTTAAAATTGGCATAAAAGTCTTTAGACCTATTCTAGGCTCGGGTGTGATATCAAAAGCTTAAAGAATTTGAGATTTCGGTGCTGGGATTTGTTTTTGCTGCTGGTGTAGTGGAAGAATTCGAAGAACATATCCTTCGTGTTCATCGGATGTATAGTTGGGAAAAAGATTTGGAGTTATTTCTTCAAAATTCAAAAGATCTCAAAATACCATTAACTGAGGGATTTTTGAGTTATCTCCAAGAAATTTTGTTTTAGACTGTAAGGGTTATCGGCCAAAACCAGTTCTCGACTGCAAGGTTCTTAGTGCTTTGGGTTCTCGATATTGGCTTTTCAGTTACAAGGGTTTCCAGCCAAAACCAGTTCTCGGTTTTGACTTTGGGTTCTCAATGTTGACTTGTGTTCTCGGTTTTGGCTAAAGGTTCTCGGTGTTGAATTGGAGTTTTCGGTTGCAATTTTGCGTTTTCGGTTTTTTTGGGTTCTCGGTAATAATGGAATCCAAGGATACTAGCATGACCACCAATATTCACCAGGAACTTGACTCTGTCATGGGAACGACCACTCGTATTCCTCGTTTTCTATCTGCTGAGGGATTTGATGAGTGGATATTCAAATTTGAAAATACATGAAGATGAAGGATTCTAAAGCTTGGAGGAGCATCCTTAGGGGTCCAACTATAATCACCAACGAGTTGGATGAAGAAAGAACAGTGGCTCCTAAGCCGGTTGAGGAGTACACTAATGCTGACATAGACTGAGTTGAAGAAGATGAGAGAGCCTGTCCACACTCACTCTATCCTTGGCACATGATATTGCTCAAGTCTTTAGTGACATAGCATCTGCCAAGGCATGGTGGAAGGCTCTCATTGATGTGTTTGAAGGTAATGAGGGCGTGCAGCAAAGTGAACAAGACATGTTGCGTCAAGAGTTCAACATGCTTAACCACATCCTTGGTGAATCACTTCATGCTTAAGATGGGTAGTTTGTGGCAAATGGCAATGGTTATGCTTAGAGCCAAGATTTCAACAAAAAAAAATGGTAAAAACAACTAGGTTGTTACCAATGACAAAAGGTGGGGTTCGACAAGGGCAATCTTATATGCTACAACTACCACGAGCCGAGTCATTTTTCTCTTGAGTGAACCAATCCTACTAAAGAAGCTAATAAGGAGAGGGCTGTTGTACATGTTGGAAGTGTGGGAACAGCTGGGTCTAACAATGAGAAAGCTATGGTGGCACAGCATTTTGGATGGGAGGATCAAATGAAGGCTCTAAACTTGGGAGAGGAGTTTGCTAACTTGGCTCAAGTGGATGATAAAGAGGAGGAGAATCAA
Organism: Bidens hawaiensis; assembly: GCF_021521415.1. NCBI lineage: Eukaryota > Viridiplantae > Streptophyta > Magnoliopsida > Asterales > Asteraceae > Bidens > Bidens hawaiensis. The sequence continues at coordinate 95,549 of NW_027495655.1, forward strand.
ACTAAAGAAAGGGTGAAGGAACTTCGGTTCGCATTTATGGTATCTTCCACTCCCATCTTCAAACAGGTAAACTCTAAATTATATTCTTAACCATGCATTGATAAAGTAAGTTTATATAGAATACATAATGATAATATGATTCGAGAAACGGAAGATGTTAAAAGGGAAACTATACTCTTAAGTAAAATGAAAAACCTCATAAAGAAAAAAAGATGCTTAACTTAGGATATATCCAAACTTCAAGAAGATTTGAGTAGAACGGAATGTGCTTATATTGATGCTAAAAATAAGATTAATAAATTAACTACCGACCTAGACACATCTAGATTCGAAATTGCTAAATTTGATAATTCCGGTTTCAATGTTAAGAAATTTAATGTATGTAGTGAGGTAGTTGAAAACATGATTGAGAATCAATTGAAATACAAGGATTAGAAAGTTGAGGGTCTTGGGAATAAAAAGGTTCCACCTCCCTTTAATGATAATTATACTTTTCTTCCCTTAACAAAGGAAGAAGAAGAAAGGGAACCTCATTTACAGTATGGTAAAAAGACTGTAAACGAAGTTGTAGGACCAGGTTTTATCAAACATTGAACCTGCCTTAAATAAGAAAATTGATTCTAATGCTTCTACTTCACATTCAGATGAAGTAATAATGGAAGATTGGTCCGAGGATGAAGATGATTTTGTGTTTTAAATGATTTAAAACTTAAAACTCCTTTAATTTCTGGTGTTTCCAAAACTAATGTTTGTGTGGGCTCTATTTTTAAGAGCGATAATTGTGTGGTTGAACCTTATACCTCAGTTTCATACAATGGTGTGTTTTCTTCTAATATTTTTAAACCTGCTAAGACTGGTAAATATTTTCCACTAAAATTTATAAAAGAATGTGGATCACCTTTATGCTCTTGTGGTAATACTAGTAAAACTGATCAAATTAAAAGAACACCAGCTATCTCATGCAAACCATCAAGACCAGGAGTTGACACAATGGTTTTTATTTAAAGAAACAAACTTGTTACAATTGTGGAACTCCTGGTCATGTCTCTAAAAATTCTCCTTATCGTCCATATGTTCCCTATTATGGAAAAGAACGAAGGAGTTAGCCTAGGAATGGGTTTTAACATCAATATAGTAGAAAACCTTCCATGGCAATTTCCTCAAAGAGTGACTGGAATGCTTAAATGGCCAAAAGCCAAGTTCTAAAAATAGAAAAGCCTGTTTTGGCAACTAAACCTGACAAAAGGCAACGTTCGGATTCAAAACCGAACTCATGTTTGAAATCAGCTAATGGACAGAAGGTGAAACCGATGTTAGTACATAAAGCCGAAGTCAAATAGCCCACCTGTATTAGTCATAAATTTCTTAAACCTGACTATAGGCGGTTGCCTAAACTCGCAGCTAACCAGTCCTTCACAACTCCTTGTAAATCATCTTGTTCACTATTTGACAACAGGGATTCATTATTTGACAACATGGAGGACATGACATGGCAACAAGTGCCATGCATTGATAAATCTGGTTTACCTAGTGTCACTATGGACTGGGTATCTAAATCTAATTAATCCCACATATTGTGTAGAAACAACTATGGAGGAATATCATTAGACTTTGGTATGTTGATAGTGGGTGTTCCATGCACATGGCACATGACAGGAGACGTCTCTTAATTGTATGACATTGAAAACATTAATGGAGGGTATATGTCCTTTATGGGAGGAGAAATCGGGAAGATCACTCATTGTAAGTAATAGTGTTTTACAATTCGATAATGTGAATTATGTCCCTGAGTTGAAACACAGTTTATTGAGTGTTTCTCACATTTGTGATAAAGACTTTTCAACTCATTTTACCAATAAAGGATGCCTCATTTTAAAACCAGGGATTCTTATACCAGGCGATTGGGTTCTTATCAAATCACAACGAAAATATAATGTGTCACACCCCGACTAGCACAATGCGGAAGCGTAAAACGGGAATGTAACAAACACCTCTGGTATCAACACATTGTTTATAAAGAAACATTACAAACTAATTTACAATATATTACATTTCTTTGTTCTATCATTGTTTTACAGTCTAGGTGGTACAAACAAAACTAATTCGTTAACTAAACGTTCTTACTACTAACACCGTTGCTTCTATTCACATAGCATCGACCACACACTTCAGGCAAGTAACAGATCACCTCCGATTTAGGTACACCTGAAAAGCAGTTTAAAACGGGTCAACTATTAGAGTTGGTGAGTTTCACGAGTTTCAAGAAAACAGTAATGAGTATTCACAAGTTAACACTTGTAATCATAATATAAGTATGTATGTATGTAAATGATGTAATTATGCTAAGCTACAGTGAAGCCTTGACTATATGTGCTGCGTGCATCCATTTCCCACGCTCCATCAACCACTGTGGCCCCTTTCCGCCCACAACATGCCCCGGTAGCTATGTCTAACACTACATAGCCTGTTTGTATAAATATGGTCATGTGCAAAAGGCGCTATGTGACACGGAAACCAGGCCGATTCCGTTTGGGTCTGTCAAACCAATAGTACTATTCACAAGCCACCGGCTCGAAGTTAATCACTGTGATCGTGGGGACTTTCGTGTGTTAGCACTTAGATAATTCACATCAATACATGATTCAGGTATGTATATGTAATTAAACATGCTTTTCACCCAAAAAGTTCGTAAAACAGTTTAAAAGTGGGGTCATGAAACTCACGGTTTAGTAGATATTCAGTACTGTATCAGCTCGTGGTTTGTTCGGTCCGCGATTATTAGTTCCTATAATCAATATTATAATAATATTAATATTTTAATATTATTATAATCTCAATACTAAACTGGGCTGTATAACTAATCTGGGTGTAGCTTGAACACCCAGAAAGTGGCAATAGGCTTAGGTTGTGATGTTGTTCAATGTCTAATACTTAAAACCGAACTTGGCTCAGACTCCCGTTTTCCCAGCTGGACCAAGTTGCTCGTTTACGCGTTCAGAAAGTAGTTATGGGAAAATAAGCTTGGGTAAATATATTGGTTAATAACATGATTAAGTTATAAAGAAAGATCACATACTGGGGTCCCGGATTAGCCTCGGGGCCCGTTTCCGTTTATTCAATTTGATTTGAGAAGAAACACGCACAATCCACCCGGATTGTCCAGGTTTCTCATAGGAAAGTTCATTTTCACTTAATTAGTCCAAACATATGATTTTTGATCACTCTTGGTGTTTTGATTTTCCCGCAGGTTCACTAGCCGCGAACTTGCCGGTTGTTATAAAAACTGAATTTGTTTAATATTCAGATTAGCATAATTAATTAACCGTTAAACATTAAATTATGAAAATTTAACCACTTATCAATTAAAATATGTAGATTTTTATAAAAATATTTCTGGAATTTATTTACTGATTTATTAATTTATAAAAATTTATTTTATCAGCTATATTTCGCCTGAAAATCGTCCGTTTACCCCAAATAATTTCCAAAAATTCCACAAAAATTCCTGAATACTCAAATCATGTCCCAAAACAACCAGTATCAATTCCAAAATGTAAAAAGCTCGTACAATATTCTTTTCGGCCCAAATTTGGCTGTAAAAATTCACACGAACGCAAATAACAAAACACCTTTAAACTTCTCCAAATGATCCCAAAATTCATATGTGATCAAAATACATCAAATATGAGTTCCCAGAAATATTTCATAATTTTTGAAGTATTTTAGCTATTTTTCCCAAATAAACGTCCCAATTCGGTAATAAATTCGCCAAATATTCTCGGATTGTCAAAAAATTACCAAATTTGAACAGGGACTTATTGACCTGGTCCCTAATGTCCCCGAAAAATTTCAAGTCTTAAAAATATGCACATCACAACCTTAACCTAAATAGTCCGTAAGCGAGTGTTTCGGCATTACCTTAGCGGGTTTGGCTCGTTTCTGACCTTTTAATCAAGTTTTCAGGTTCTTGTGCTTCTAAGAAAGCTAGGTACAAGTCTATATCACAAACCAAGCAATATTTCATCAATATAACAGCCCTTAACTTAGGGTTTCGGCTAGTGCACAAAAACGAACTTTTGAACCGTAAAAACGCCGTATCAACCCTTTTATCCCTGTTTATGGCCAAAAAAACTATCAAAACAGGTTCCTTACCATGTGTATGATCAAAACATATTTATGTACCATTTTTAGGATATTTACACGGTTAGGAATGATTTTTAGTAACCAAGACATGTTTTTATGGTATTAAACAAGTTTAAACAAGTTCAAAAGCTACTTATTTAAGCTCTTTACCTTAGGGTTTGAAGGTTTTCTGGAATTTCAGCTTGCAACTGCTTGGACTTCAGTTTTTATAAACCAAATTGGATAAACAAGCTTCCTAAACAAGTTTTATAAAAGAATGGGGGGTGGGGGTGGGCTGTCCGATCGGAAGTCCATGGGCCTCCCCTTTGGGCTGTTTTGGCCCATTAATCTTGTTTCTCAAGCCCAAATACGAAAAGCCCGGTCCAAATTTAGTTCGGGTTCGGTTTTTGGCGCGAAAAAGTTATCGGGTGCGTTAAACAGCGCGAAAACAAGTGTTTTTCGGCTAGTTTTGTGTAAAATTATAAAAACATACTATATGTTTGTAAAAATCAAAAATATTTTCACGGATCACTTAAAACATTTCAAATAAGTGTTTGGTAAGTCTTTTTCGGCTTATCGGATGATACAATGCTTGGTTTGTAACTATCTTTCGCGTTTAAATCTATAGCGGGTAGTTAAACGAGCATATTTTCGTTTAACTTGTTTGCTATCAAACTAAGACCATATTTCTAATATTTTAGCTTGTATAGATCGTATATCACTTATAGATGCCCCCCCCCCCCCCCGAGATATCTGGGTCATAACCCAACCGGTTCGATTAATCGTTCGTTTGTTACGCAAAAGGCGTTTATTTGCTTAATCGGTAAATACGTACTGAGGCATACCTTGTTTTGGCTCAAATGTCACATAATGCATATATGATCGACATGAATCAAAATGTTTTAGAAGAAATTACTTGCTTATTTTCAAAAGTTTCGGAACATAATGTCTTGCTTTGGCATCATGGTCTTGTTCATGCCAATCATAGAAAAACTTAAACCATCTTGCTAAAAACAATATTGTTCGCGGCTTACCAATAAATGATTTTATCATGTTGAAAAGTGTGTTGCTTGCGCACAATGAAAACATCACCGTAAACCGCATAAACCTAAACTTATTAATATAATTTATTCTTTGTTTCAACTGCTTCACATTGACTTGTTTGGTCTCGTAAATGTTCTCAGTATTTCTTGCAATTCTTATTGTTTGGTTATTGCTAATGATTACACACGCTACAGTTGGGTTTTCTTTTTGTCTAATAAGACTGAGTTTGCAGAGTTGATTAAGAGGTTTATTGTGTTGATGGTGAATAAGATGAATTTGAGAGTGAATGGTATACGGGTTGACAATGGTACCGAGTTCAAGAATGCTGTTCTGAATCATTCTTATAAAATCCACTTTTTCTTATTTATAAACCAATGCGGAAGTTTGGTCCCAAAATTTTCTTTTTTTTTTTGACTTATATTCTTCAACACTTAACCTCTACTAGAATCAGCTATCTTATTATACTTTATTAACCACATTACAACATTTAATAAAAAACAACTTTGTAGAACCTTAAAAGTAAGAGTAAAATTTTAAATCTGTTGATGTGTTTCCTTGATCTGACTCGAGCCCTTGATCATTATCCAACACCTTTTCCTTGATGCTTTACCTAGTGCAAACGAACATTCATTATTAGTTTAGCGCGTGCGCGCGCACACACATATATATAAACTAACTATACAACTTACACACAAATTATGACTTAAAAACACAAAAAAAAACATCAATATTTGGTAATTAAGTGTAACCCAGTTATAATTTAGCGTAACCTGATCTGTCTTTGCATAAGGTTGGCGCAGCCTACTAGCCCATATTTCCGTGTTTTTTGCATTTTAAGTTTGCTTATTCAATCCTCGACTTCTTGTACCTGATTCTAACCAAAAAGATCACTTCAAGGGACATTAAACCCATTGTTTGATATATTTTTCCACCTTGCTACTTATATAATAAATTTCTAACGTTGACATACTTGATATTGATATCTTATATTTTTATCAAACGGATCAAAATGGTTGTAAGTCATTCAGTGAACACATTTTTTATGTTCTAACAATTGAACTCAATTATTTTCCTGTAGTGCTTCTATTATCTTCATCAAATGAATCAATCGCCAAATGCTTTCTAACATAGGTACTTCTAAGTTTAGATTGATATGAACGGGTCAAATCCACCAATTAACTAAACTAAAAGTATGAACACGAGTGAGTCAAACACATGCTAACATTATACAACTCAACTCCCAACATTATAACTACTCGTTTTTAACATCTACGCCTTATTACTAATTTAAATTCCATTAAGTAACATATTCTTACAGAGTCTCGTTTATACCCTTATGTAGTCTTAGAGTGTAAGTCTACTTATCTTTACCCGTAGGATTTCGAAGGCATGAAAAATTCTATTGACACATTAGCTCCCTAGCTTCAACTTTCTTAGGAACATTCAATTCGACAATGACATGTTAATATACTTAATCCATGACCCTTAATGCGACACTCCGTAAAATAGGTCATTTTCTGTACATTTCTTAAACATGATTCGTTACGTTAATTCCCGAATGATTAAAATTTGTTAAGTTTAATCGCAACGAGTCTAGCATAGGCATGCATATGCACGCTACATTACAAATGAGTAATTTATTTTTAGTCAAATTACTCAAACTTTCAGATTTATTTGACGGATACAGACGTTGGTGATAATTTTAAACAACTCGAACATATATTTAAATGAACCAGGAAGTTTGAGTTATAAGTTATACGATTATATTTTGTAAGTATTCTTATAAAATATTAATTTTGAATACGAAATGAATTGCAGACGCCTATTAATTATTTATAAATTCTATGTCTTGTTATACTACGGGTACATAAGCATACATACATTTAAATGCATAATTAACACCTAGCTACATAAAACAAATACCTGAAGAATACATGTACATGTATGCATATAAAAGGGCTCATCATACATACACGTATATATGTAAGTACGTATATAAGGCTATATGAAATAAGTTTCTATATAAATTATTGTATATAATAAATTATAACTTTCTTTTCGGAGACATATTAACTATTCCTTTGGAAAATCGTTTTAACTGTTTGTACGCATTGCTTTACAATGTGTATTTATTTGTTTGTCTTTAACGTGTTACACGTGGTCCGCCACATATTTCCTCAGCACCAACATATGCAGGCAATAGTGCAAAACCTCTCTCTGTGTGTATTTTCAGTAACTCAAAGGGGTTTCTCTCTCAATCTTCATCTCTTTCGATGTCGTCGTTGCCGGCTTCCATTTTCGAATTCGAGGCAGTGAAGATGTTAGAGGTAAGACGGTGATGTTTCACCGCCTCCCGCTCCTAAATCTGCTCTCTCAGGCTGTTGCCGGGTTCCGTTTTGGAACCCTAGGCGACAGCTGTGGCTGTGGGGGAGCTATGACGGTGATTTTTGGCTGTCATCGGGTTCCATGTTGGAGCCCTAAGCGATGGCGGTGGTGGCCGTTGCCGGCTTCCGTTTTGGAAGCCTAGGTGGCGGAACAAAGATGGTGATTTTTGACTGTCTTCGGGTTCCATTTGATCTCGGGTAAGCGGTTGATTGGGATGGTCATTGGGTCCTTAGTTCTGCCCTTTTTTCTTCTATTGTTTGTTGAAATTTAGAAGATATTTGTAAGGTTATGAATTTGCTGTCGATGCTTTGCAAGGCAGCAGGCCCAATTTTGGTGGTCACCCACTTTCAAATCTTTTCTTTTGGGTTTGCCTTAGGTAATGGAAACCAACTATGTTGAATCCAAAATAATAAGATGGTTAGTGTTTGTAGTGTTATATGGGTTTTTGTTTTGGCGTATGTTAAACAAGCAAATTAGCCAGGAAAGAATGAGTACCTTATCAAGATTTAAGTGTTTATTTTGCTACAAGAAGCAGCAACAACCATGGACCAAACCCAAATTCTGTCTCAAATGTCAAGAAAGATGTCTAGAAAGAAACACTCAGGTGGGATTATTCTCATTGTAGTGGCGGTTTTCGATGTTTATGGCTTGAATGGTGTTCAACATTGTGATCGGATTCGTTGTTATAAAGGCTATGTTGATGAACTTGGCTTCATCTAACCTTCAAAGTTGTAATTTTTCTTTGTGCTATGATGATACAGTGGCGGATTTGCAATAGTGGGGTTTGAGGTTATGATGATTGTCGAAGGTCTGAACCTCTTCAAATAGATTGATTGTTTTTATATCTTTGATGCGGTGCTTTGATTACGAGCTGAAATGATGAGATTATGCTCATTTTACTGGCGGTTTTTGGATGTTTGTGTGGTTTGAAACCGATGTTTGTGTGGTTTGATACCGATCTAAGCGCATTTGATGTTGGTTCGTTGCTGCTCCATTCTTACGAGCTTTATTTCTTTGTTAACTATATGGAAGCTTGGTTGTACTTTAGTGGTTAATTGGCCTGCTTATGTTTGTATATTGTGTTTCGCTATGACGCATCATTATTTGGAATGATAACGTGTGTTGCAACCACAACGAAGATTTGCGTCTTCCTTTTGTACCGCTGAACTTTGAATTACTTTTTGAGAAGATTCGATTGACTCTCGGGTCTCGATAGCCAATATCTGAGATTCGTCTATGGTATCACAACCCCCCGCAACAAGGGGGGTCGAAATACTACTTATTATATATATTACACAGTTAAGTGGTGAAAGCAACCGATACAATATAATAAACGAAACGTCTGGTTGGTGAAAGCAACCGACACAGTATAAAAAACGAAACGTCTGGTTGGTGAAAGAAACCGACACGGTATAATAAACGAAACGTCTGGTTGGTGAAAACAACCGACACAAATGTAATAAACGAAACGTGCGGTTGGTGAAAGCAACCGACACAAATGTAATAAACAAAACATCCGGTTGGTGAAAGCAACCGACACAAATAAACGGCTAGTTGGGTGAAAGTGAATAGCATAAGACGACTTGCGAGTCGATAACAGTAACTAATTGACCTTACGCGTTTAGGACGTGTGAAGGAAGCGGACCCAGGTTCAAACTGTAATTGCTAACGAATTGAACATTGAACGTACGAGGTGAGTTTCACAACCCCCTTTTACTGTTTTATTGTTTTATAAATTCGGGGGTGGAAAACATACACAACTGCTTTTATATACGGTAATTAGAAACAAAAACACCTAATCCTTATGTGAACATGAGTTGAACTATGTAGTGCTATAAGTCCCTTGCTTGCATACTATAAACATTAGCTAACGGAGTTAGCCACAGGAATATACGAATAGTACTATTGACGTTGACATTTCCCCCTACTATGAGGTTAGTCGCTCTAACCTTCGATATTGCATCGAAACAGGGTGCGTTATATTCCATCTATGAGATTTGAATAGGGCAAAAGGATATAAGTCGTGGTTTGGTTATAGGCTCAAGGTTCGTCATATTAATTCATAGATTTAGCTAGTCTACGGAGGATCATCGTATTTGTTTCAAAAGATTGTCGTATACTTATTTGTGAACCGATTCAATGCTTTATGAATAACGTGATTTTATATCGAGTCTCAAAACCTGTGAACTCACCAACCATTGTGTTGACTTTTTAAAACGTACGTTTTTTAGGGAATTAACAAGCACTTAAGGAATCATGAAGACGTGACCTCAAGGCATAATTAGGATACCATTTGGAGGGGTTTCGCTTGTATCCCTATTGATATTTGGGGTCATATACGAGAAATCCCAATTTTATCTTAAACTAATTTATTTAAAAACATGTTATGGTTTATAAATGCTTTTTAAAACTATTGGTATCCTAATGCTACTATGTTGGCGATAATCATATGCTTACGGTATACATGATGTCACGCACCCGCGTTTCCATTTTAGCGGGGTGTGACAGATTGGTATCAGAGCCATTGGTTATAGCGAACTAGAAGGTCTAGTCTATAACTGGTGACTCGCATTAACATGTTCATTGCATGCATACACGTTTACATAATTACATATCATTTATAGTACGGAAATTTTTGTCATAAGGAGTTTTCCTCATCGTTCACGCAATCCGTATCCATTGTTGTTACAAACAACCCTTAGTCACTTCACGATTTGTGATGCACTAGTTTTGGAACTCGTGCCAACCACATGTGATGGAAAGCAGTGGGACCCGCACCCTAGTAGTGACTTGAGACAGTATACTTAACTGAGCCGGGATAACTCGGTAACCTCAATGTACCTTTTGGGAATGAGGACTGACAACTCCGGTAATGGGAGTACCGAATTGATATAATGCTAGCGGAAAGCCGTAGTGATCAAGAAACGTCCCATATGGCTTTGATTCTGAGCCGGAAAATAGGGTACACAACCATAGGGTGCGCCTGAAATATTTGTGGACGTGTACCACATAAGAGAATCTGTGTCAATATCTACTTGAATCTTATGCAATGGTGTGGCGGCTAACAGGCGTGAACTTTAGTAGGGTCAGCGGAATAATTAGAAAAAAAAAGAGTGCTACTCTTCTGGTGTTCAGACTGAACCATTTGTTTAACATCCTATCTTAAGGATGCACCTTAATGGACGCATCCTGACCATTCTATCTCACGCAACTTCAACCTTTGATTGTTGACAAATATTTTGTTGTCAATAATAAAGTGTTAGCATGCGATAATGCAACTAAATAGACATTTTAGTTCCCTTACATGTAAGCTCTAATATGGAAGACACTCGGGTGACCATGCAAGGCAGATTACCATTACGAGTGCACACGTAATCGTAATGTGCAATGCATGAAAATCCAAGTGAATACTGTAGCTCAAGTAGATGCTCACATTAATCCAAAATCATAATTTCCTTAATCAAGATTCAGTCTAAGATTAAAGCGAACGTCTATTGGGGTAACCATGGTGACGCCCTACGATACCTCGATCTATCTTCGTTTACCTAGAATGTTTGACATTTCACTCCATTATCATGGACGACCAACATTTGGCACTATCAGCAACAGAACTTTCTAGGTACTCCTTTAAGATTATTCCTTGATTTTTGGGTCTCTATAACCAAGCCGATGTAAAAAAAATAAAATAAAAAAAGAACCGTTCCTGGCATATTATTACATCGTGGAGTAACAATAAATTATTTTTCTTTCATAACCTACGCCTTTATTACTTTTACGGATGTTTCCTGTATGGCACAAATAGGTTGGTGGCTCCACAGCCTAACTTCGTCCGATATTTATGAAAGGTTCTAGTAATCTTACTACAAATAGAGTAAATCGACTTTTATGTGATCAACGTGTTGTATGACATAATACAACATAAATTTTATTTATCTTGTAAAATTTCATCCCTTGAAATAAAACCCTTCGCATACACTTCCTAGTTGCTTCTAACATCCGAAACTCTCACTAGCACGCGCAATAATTACCAACGTCTTCAACATAGCCTTGTAATATGCCTAACGATTCAAATTCACTTTGCCTTCATTGGAGCTTTCTACCAAGCGTTGAAAACTCTTAATACAACACTGTTGTTTCCTTCGGCCCACGCACTGCATCGACTTAAATATTTTTAAACATCTTCAACATTGTTGTTACACCATGTTCCTTGTGTTTTATCGCTATCACTCCAACATTCTCCAATCGTCATTTTATAAAAAAAAAATTTAGCCACCATGACAATACTCTGATTGGCAGCCGTTGATCAATTGCCATAATTATTGTTATGATAGGACCATTCGCACGTCATTACAAAGTTCAGTGATTTCCCCTCCCCTTGGTTTAAGTTGAAACTGATTACATCCTTCGATGTTTATCTAGCTCATCAAATCGGGTTCACCTTGAAAACCCGAACCGGTTCGGAACCGGTTTTTTTCACACCGGGTAGAAAATGAAACCGGTTCCAGTCAGGAACCGGTTCGGTTCCCGACCCGAACCGATGCCCAGAAATGCAAACTTTTAGGAACCGGGTAGGTTGGAACCGGAACCGGTTTTTACGTAAAAACCGGTTCCACCGGTTTTTTTTGAAATTTAAACATTATAGCCGTTAGGAACCGGTTCCAACGGCTATATAGCCGTTTTTGACCGTTGGAACCGGTTTTTTAACTATAAATAGGTTATCTTCTTTCTAAAAATAGCAAGGTTTGTTTGTGTACTTGTTAAACCACTCCCAAAACTATAAAACACACTCCAAACCACAATTAACCTTAAACCGACAACAAATGGCAACCAATGATGACGTTGTTATGGTGATCGAAACAACAAGATGCCCCGATGTTTGGGTTCATTACGATTTGTGTCTCATGACCGACTCACATGAGTTGGCACGTTGCAAATATTGCTCGAAGTTTCTTAAAGCAGCGTCCAACTCGACATTACGAAAACATACGAATAAGTATTGTCGAGAGAAAAGAAGATTGGAAGCTAAAAAAACGGAAGTGGGAGAGTCGTCCGGCTCTACAACCCAAAAATAAGTATTCCCGGATTAAAATGACGGACTTTGTTTTATATGTTTTAGTTGTTATGTTTAGTATCGTTTATGTTTTAATAATGTTTGTAATAGTTATTTTTTAGATGAATAAAATGTTCGTCGTTATTAAAAAAGTAACAAACAATTAATCATGAGTAACAAAAGTAATTATAATAAAACAAATCAAAACTAAATATTAGTTGAACAAGTTACAAATAATTTTACCAAAACAAATAATTACAACTCTTCTTCGTCTTCATTCTTGTCTTCACCCTCGTCTTCGTTATCGGAAGAAACCCCGTCCTCCGCCTCCTCATCATGAATATGACGCTCTATTGGTATTTCGTCTTCAAAGTTCGCCTTGTGTTGTACACGATCCACCGCATCCAAATGATCCTTTAGGCAAATGCAAACCTCTAGAGACTCGGGAGTTAGTTTTGTTCTTCGCATAGATAACACCCTCCCACTAAGAGAAAAAACCGATTCGGAAGCAACCGTTGAGGCTTGTACGGCAAGCAAATCACGAGCCATGGCGGATAGAATGGGAAATTCGTTTTGTTTACCTTTCCACCAAGCCAACAAATCAATATTGCGAATTTCGTCGACCGTTGCGCCCTCAACATAGTTTGCTTCACTATATCGACCAAGTTCGCTACTTGGTGTGTTTCCTCTTTGCCTTTTAGATGCCGATTCACGAATCCCATTCATCAAGTTTATAAGTGGGTCATTGCACGGCCTACCAGTTGTTGTTTTTTTCACAAAAGACGATCGCGTGCTTGGACCATACATTTGAAAATAATGGTCATAAAGGTCTTGAAGGTTTTTGTTGAACTTGTCCTTCGCTTCCGTCGATAACTTCGGGTCAATCTCGTACATACCTAAGTTGTCGAATATTTCCTCAATCGTTGTTTCAACCCCATTAACATTCCAATAGGGGTTTAATGCGGCGGCACAAGTAAAGATCGGCGGTATGATTTCAAAATATTTTATGCTCGTTTACGCGTTCAGAAAGTAGTTATGGGAAAATAAGCTTGGGTAAATATATTGGTTAATAACATGATTAAGTTATAAAGAAAGATCACATACTGGGGTCCCGGATTAGCCTCGGGGCCCGTTTCCGTTTATTCAATTTGATTTGAGAAGAAACACGCACAATCCACCCGGATTGTCCAGGTTTCTCATAGGAAAGTTCATTTTCACTTAATTAGTCCAAACATATGATTTTTGATCACTCTTGGTGTTTTGATTTTCCCGCAGGTTCACTAGCCGCGAACTTGCCGGTTGTTATAAAAACTGAATTTGTTTAATATTCAGATTAGCATAATTAATTAACCGTTAAACATTAAATTATGAAAATTTAACCACTTATCAATTAAAATATGTAGATTTTTATAAAAATATTTCTGGAATTTATTTACTGATTTATTAATTTATAAAAATTTATTTTATCAGCTATATTTCGCCTGAAAATCGTCCGTTTACCCCAAATAATTTCCAAAAATTCCACAAAAATTCCTGAATACTCAAATCATGTCCCAAAACAACCAGTATCAATTCCAGAATGTAAAAAGCTCGTACAATATTCTTTTCGGCCCAAATTTGGCTGTAAAAATTCACACGAACGCAAATAACAAAACACCTTTAAACTTCTCCAAATGATCCCAAAATTCATATGTGATCAAAATACATCAAATATGAGTTCCCAGAAATATTTCATAATTTTTGAAGTATTTTAGCTATTTTTCCCAAATAAACGTCCCAATTCGATAATAAATTCGCCAAATATTCTCGGATTGTCAAAAAATTACCAAATTTGAACAGGGACTTATTGACCTGGTCCCTAATGTTCCTGAAAAATTTCAAGTCTTAACAATATGCACATCACAACCTTAACCTAAATAGCCCGTAAGCGAGTGTTTCGGCATTACCTTAGCGGGTTTGGCTCGTTTCCGACCTTTTAATCAAGTTTTCAGGTTCTTGTGCTTCTAAGAAAGCTAGGTACAAGTCTATATCACAAAACAAGCAATATTTCATCAATATAACAGCCCTTAACTTAGGGTTTCGGCTAGTACACAAAAACGAACTTTTGAACCGTAAAAACGCCGTATCAACCCTTTTATCCGTGTTTATGGCCAAAAAAACTATCAAAACAGGTTCCTTACCATGTGTATGATCAAAACATATTTATGTACCATTTTTAGGATATTTACACGGTTAGGAATGATTTTTAGTAACCACGACATGTTTTTATGGTATTAAACAAGTTTAAACAAGTTCAAAAGCTACTTATTTAAGCTCTTTACCTTAGGGTTTGAAGGTTTTCTGGAATTTCAGCTTGCAACTGCTTGGACTTCAGTTTTTATAAACCAAATTGGATAAACAAGCTTCCTAAACAAGTTTTATAAAAGAATGGGGGGTGGGGGTGGGCTGTCCGATCGGAAGTCCATGGGCCTCCCCTTTGGGCTGTTTTGGCCCATTAATCTTGTTTCTCAAGCCCAAATACGAAAAGCCCGGTCCAAATTTAGTTCGGGTTCGGTTTTTGGCTCGAAAAAGTTATCGGGTGCGTTAAACAGCGCGAAAACAAGTGTTTTTCGGCTAGTTTTGTGTAAAATTATAAAAACATACTATATGTTTGTAAAAATCAAAAATATTTTCACGGATCACTTAAAACATTTCAAATAAGTGTTTGGTAAGTCTTTTTCGGCTTATCGGATGATACAATGCTTGGTTTGTAACTATCTTTCGCGTTTAAATCTATAGCGGGTAGTTAAACGAGCATATTTTCGTTTAACTTGTTTGCTATCAAACTAAGACCATATTTCTAATATTTTAGCTTGTATAGATCGTATATCACTTATAGATGCCCCCCCCCCCCCGAGATATCTGGGTCATAACCCAACCGGTTCGATTAATCGTTCGTTTGTTACGCAAAAGGCGTTTATTTGCTTAATCGGTAAATACGTACTGAGGCATACCTTGTTTTGGCTCAAATGTCACATAATGCATATATGATCGACATGAATCAAAATGTTTTAGAAGAAATTACTTGCTTATTTTCAAAAGTTTCGGAACATAATGTCTTGCTTTGGCATCATGGTCTTGTTCATGCCAATCATAGAAAAACTTAAACCATCTTGCTAAAAACAATATTGTTCGCGGCTTACCAATAAATGATTTTATCATGTTGAAAAGTGTGTTGCTTGCGCACAATGAAAACATCACCGTAAACCGCATAAACCTAAACTTATTAATATAATTTATTCTTTGTTTCAACTGCTTCACATTGACTTGTTTGGTCTCGTAAATGTTCTCAGTATTTCTTGCAATTCTTATTGTTTGGTTATTGCTAATGATTACACACGCTACAGTTGGGTTTTCTTTTTGTCTAATAAGACTGAGTTTGCAGAGTTGATTAAGAGGTTTATTGTGTTGATGGTGAATAAGATGAATTTGAGAGTGAATGGTATACGGGTTGACAATGGTACCGAGTTCAAGAATGTTGTTCTGAATCATTCTTATAAAATCCACTTTTTCTTATTTATAAACCAATGCGGAAGTTTGGTCCCAAAATTTTCTTTTTTTTTTTGACTTATATTCTTCAACACTTAACCTCTACTAGAATCAGCTATCTTATTATACTTTATTAACCACATTACAACATTTAATAAAAAACAACTTTGTAGAACCTTAAAAGTAAGAGTAAAATTTTAAATCTGTTGATGTGTTTCCTTGATCTGACTCGAGCCCTTGATCATTATCCAACACCTTTTCCTTGATGCTTTACCTAGTGCAAACGAACATTCATTATTAGTTTAGCGCGTGCGCGCGCACACACATATATATAAACTAACTATACAACTTACACACAAATTATGACTTAAAAACACAAAAAAAAACATCAATATTTGGTAATTAAGTGTAACCCAGTTATAATTTAGCGTAACCTGATCTGTCTTTGCATAAGGTTGGCGCAGCCTACTAGCCCATATTTCCGTGTTTTTTGCATTTTAAGTTTGCTTATTCAATCCTCGACTTCTTGTACCTGATTCTAACCAAAAAGATCACTTCAAGGGACATTAAACCCATTGTTTGATATACTTTTCCACCTTGCTACTTATATAATAAATTTCTAACGTTGACATACTTGATATTGATATCTTATATTTTTATCAAACGGATCAAAATGGTTGTAAGTCATTCAGTGAACACATTTTTTATGTTCTAACAATTGAACTCAATTATTTTCCTGTAGTGCTTCTATTATCTTCATCAAATGAATCAATCGCCAAATGCTTTCTAACATAGGTACTTCTAAGTTTAGATTGATATGAACGGGTCAAATCCACCAATTAACTAAACTAAAAGTATGAACACGAGTGAGTCAAACACATGCTAACATTATACAACTCAACTCCCAACATTATAACTACTCGTTTTTAACATCTACGCCTTATTACTAATTTAAATTCCATTAAGTAACATATTCTTACAGAGTCTCGTTTATACCCTTATGTAGTCTTAGAGTGTAAGTCTACTTATCTTTACCCGTAGGATTTCGAAGGCATGAAAAATTCTATTGACACATTAGCTCCCTAGCTTCAACTTTCTTAGGAACATTCAATTCGACAATGACATGTTAATATACTTAATCCATGACCCTTAATGCGACACTCCGTAAAATAGGTCATTTTCTGTACATTTCTTAAACATGATTCGTTACGTTAATTCCCGAATGATTAAAATTTGTTAAGTTTAATCGCAACGAGTCTAGCATAGGCATGCATATGCACGCTACATTACAAATGAGTAATTTATTTTTAGTCAAATTACTCAAACTTTCAGATTTATTTGACGGATACAGACGTTGGTGATAATTTTAAACAACTCGAACATATATTTAAATGAACCAGGAAGTTTGAGTTATAAGTTATACGATTATATTTTGTAAGTATTCTTATAAAATATTAATTTTGAATACGAAATGAATTGCAGACGCCTATTAATTATTTATAAATTCTATGTCTTGTTATACTACGGGTACATAAGCATACATACATTTAAATGCATAATTAACACCTAGCTACATAAAACAAATACCTGAAGAATACATGTACATGTATGCATATAAAAGGGCTCATCATACATACACGTATATATGTAAGTACGTATATAAGGCTATATGAAATAAGTTTCTATATAAATTATTGTATATAATAAATTATAACTTTCTTTTCGGAGACATATTAACTATTCCTTTGGAAAATCGTTTTAACTGTTTGTACGCATTGCTTTACAATGTGTATTTATTTGTTTGTCTTTAACGTGTTACACGTGGTCCGCCACATATTTCCTCAGCACCAACATATGCAGGCAATAGTGCAAAACCTCTCTCTGTGTGTATTTTCAGTAACTCAAAGGGGTTTCTCTCTCAATCTTCATCTCTTTCGATGTCGTCGTTGCCGGCTTCCATTTTCGAATTCGAGGCAGTGAAGATGTTAGAGGTAAGACGGTGATGTTTCACCGCCTCCCGCTCCTAAATCTGCTCTCTCAGGCTGTTGCCGGGTTCCGTTTTGGAACCCTAGGCGACAGCTGTGGCTGTGGGGGAGCTATGACGGTGATTTTTGGCTGTCATCGGGTTCCATGTTGGAGCCCTAAGCGATGGCGGTGGTGGCCGTTGCCGGCTTCCGTTTTGGAAGCCTAGGTGGCGGAACAAAGATGGTGATTTTTGACTGTCTTCGGGTTCCATTTGATCTCGGGTAAGCGGTTGATTGGGATGGTCATTGGGTCCTTAGTTCTGCCCTTTTTTCTTCTATTGTTTGTTGAAATTTAGAAGATATTTGTAAGGTTATGAATTTGCTGTCGATGCTTTGCAAGGCAGCAGGCCCAATTTTGGTGGTCACCCACTTTCAAATCTTTTCTTTTGGGTTTGCCTTAGGTAATGGAAACCAACTATGTTGAATCCAAAATAATAAGATGGTTAGTGTTTGTAGTGTTATATGGGTTTTTGTTTTGGCGTATGTTAAACAAGCAAATTAGCCAGGAAAGAATGAGTACCTTATCAAGATTTAAGTGTTTATTTTGCTACAAGAAGCAGCAACAACCATGGACCAAACCCAAATTCTGTCTCAAATGTCAAGAAAGATGTCTAGAAAGAAACACTCAGGTGGGATTATTCTCATTGTAGTGGCGGTTTTCGATGTTTATGGCTTGAATGGTGTTCAACATTGTGATCGGATTCGTTGTTATAAAGGCTATGTTGATGAACTTGGCTTCATCTAACCTTCAAAGTTGTAATTTTTCTTTGTGCTATGATGATACAGTGGCGGATTTGCAATAGTGGGGTTTGAGGTTATGATGATTGTCGAAGGTCTGAACCTCTTCAAATAGATTGATTGTTTTTATATCTTTGATGCGGTGCTTTGATTACGAGCTGAAATGATGAGATTATGCTCATTTTACTGGCGGTTTTTGGATGTTTGTGTGGTTTGAAACCGATGTTTGTGTGGTTTGATACCGATCTAAGCGCATTTGATGTTGGTTCGTTGCTGCTCCATTCTTACGAGCTTTATTTCTTTGTTAACTATATGGAAGCTTGGTTGTACTTTAGTGGTTAATTGGCCTGCTTATGTTTGTATATTGTGTTTCGCTATGACGCATCATTATTTGGAATGATAACGTGTGTTGCAACCACAACGAAGATTTGCGTCTTCCTTTTGTACCGCTGAACTTTGAATTACTTTTTGAGAAGATTCGATTGACTCTCGGGTCTCGATAGCCAATATCTGAGATTCGTCTATGGTATCACAACCCCCCGCAACAAGGGGGGTCGAAATACTACTTATTATATATATTACACAGTTAAGTGGTGAAAGCAACCGATACAATATAATAAACGAAACGTCTGGTTGGTGAAAGCAACCGACACAGTATAAAAAACGAAACGTCTGGTTGGTGAAAGAAACCGACACGGTATAATAAACGAAACGTCTGGTTGGTGAAAACAACCGACACAAATGTAATAAACGAAACGTGCGGTTGGTGAAAGCAACCGACACAAATGTAATAAACAAAACATCCGGTTGGTGAAAGCAACCGACACAAATAAACGGCTAGTTGGGTGAAAGTGAATAGCATAAGACGACTTGCGAGTCGATAACAGTAACTAATTGACCTTACGCGTTTAGGACGTGTGAAGGAAGCGGACCCAGGTTCAAACTGTAATTGCTAACGAATTGAACATTGAACGTACGAGGTGAGTTTCACAACCCCCTTTTACTGTTTTATTGTTTTATAAATTCGGGGGTGGAAAACATACACAACTGCTTTTATATACGGTAATTAGAAACAAAAACACCTAATCCTTATGTGAACATGAGTTGAACTATGTAGTGCTATAAGTCCCTTGCTTGCATACTATAAACATTAGCTAACGGAGTTAGCCACATGAATATACGAATAGTACTATTGACGTTGACATTTCCCCCTACTATGAGGTTAGTCGCTCTAACCTTCGATATTGCATCGAAACAGGGTGCGTTATATTCCATCTATGAGATTTGAATAGGGCAAAAGGATATAAGTCGTGGTTTGGTTATAGGCTCAAGGTTCGTCATATTAATTCATAGATTTAGCTAGTCTACGGAGGATCATCGTATTTGTTTCAAAAGATTGTCGTATACTTATTTGTGAACCGATTCAATGCTTTATGAATAACGTGATTTTATATCGAGTCTCAAAACCTGTGAACTCACCAACCATTGTGTTGACTTTTTAAAACGTACGTTTTTTAGGGAATTAACAAGCACTTAAGGAATCATGAAGACGTGACCTCAAGGCATAATTAGGATACCATTTGGAGGGGTGTCGCTTGTATCCCTATTGATATTTGGGGTCATATACGAGAAATCCCAATTTTATCTTAAACTAATTTATTTAAAAACATGTTATGGTTTATAAATGCTTTTTAAAACTATTGGTATCCTAATGCTACTATGTTGGCGATAATCATATGCTTACGGTATACATGATGTCACGTACCCGCGTTTCCATTTTAGCGGGGTGTGACAGATTGGTATCAGAGCCATTGGTTATAGCGAACTAGAAGGTCTAGTCTATAACTGGTGACTCGCATTAACATGTTCATTGCATGCATACACGTTTACATAATTACATATCATTTATAGTACGGAAATTTTTGTCATAAGGAGTTTTCCTCATCGTTCACGCAATCCGTATCCATTGTTGTTACAAACAACCCTTAGTCACTTCACGATTTGTGATGCACTAGTTTTGGAACTCGTGCCAACCACATGTGATGGAAAGCAGTGGGACCCGCACCCTAGTAGTGACTTGAGACAGTATACTTAACTGAGCCGGGATAACTCGGTAACCTCAATGTACCTTTTGGGAATGAGGACTGACAACTCCGGTAATGGGAGTACCGAATTGATATAATGCTAGCGGAAAGCCGTAGTGATCAAGAAACGTCCCATATGGCTTTGATTCTGAGCCGGAAAATAGGGTACACAACCATAGGGTGCGCCTGAAATATTTGTGGACGTGTACCACATAAGAGAATCTGTGTCAATATCTACTTGAATCTTATGCAATGGTGTGGCGGCTAACAGGCGTGAACTTTAGTAGGGTCAGCGGAATAATTAGAAAAAAAAAGAGTGCTACTCTTCTGGTGTTCAGACTGAACCATTTGTTTAACATCCTATCTTAAGGATGCACCTTAATGGACGCATCCTGACCATTCTATCTCACGCAACTTCAACCTTTGATTGTTGACAAATATTTTGTTGTCAATAATAAAGTGTTAGCATGCGATAATGCAACTAAATAGACATTTTAGTTCCCTTACATGTAAGCTCTAATATGGAAGACACTCGGGTGACCATGCAAGGCAGATTACCATTACGAGTGCACACGTAATCGTAATGTGCAATGCATGAAAATCCAAGTGAATACTGTAGCTCAAGTAGATGCTCACATTAATCCAAAATCATAATTTCCTTAATCAAGATTCAGTCTAAGATTAAAGCGAACGTCTATTGGGGTAACCATGGTGACGCCCTACGATACCTCGATCTATCTTCGTTTACCTAGAATGTTTGACATTTCACTCCATTATCATGGACGACCAACATTTGGCACTATCAGCAACAGAACTTTCTAGGTACTCCTTTAAGATTATTCCTTGATTTTTGGGTCTCTATAACCAAGCCGATGTAAAAAAAATAAAATAAAAAAAGAACCGTTCCTGGCATATTATTACATCGTGGAGTAACAATAAATTATTTTTCTTTCATAACCTACGCCTTTATTACTTTTACGGATGTTTCCTGTATGGCACAAATAGGTTGGTGGCTCCACAGCCTAACTTCGTCCGATATTTATGAAAGGTTCTAGTAATCTTACTACAAATAGAGTAAATCGACTTTTATGTGATCAACGTGTTGTATGACATAATACAACATAAATTTTATTTATCTTGTAAAATTTCATCCCTTGAAATAAAACCCTTCGCATACACTTCCTAGTTGCTTCTAACATCCGAAACTCTCACTAGCACGCGCAATAATTACCAACGTCTTCAACATAGCCTTGTAATATGCCTAACGATTCAAATTCACTTTGCCTTCATTGGAGCTTTCTACCAAGCGTTGAAAACTCTTAATACAACACTGTTGTTTCCTTCGGCCCACGCACTGCATCGACTTAAATATTTTTAAACATCTTCAACATTGTTGTTACACCATGTTCCTTGTGTTTTATCGCTATCACTCCAACATTCTCCAATCGTCATTTTATAAAAAAAAAATTTAGCCACCATGACAATACTCTGATTGGCAGCCGTTGATCAATTGCCATAATTATTGTTATGATAGGACCATTCGCACGTCATTACAAAGTTCAGTGATTTCCCCTCCCCTTGGTTTAAGTTGAAACTGATTACATCCTTCGATGTTTATCTAGCTCATCAAATCGGGTTCACCTTGAAAACCCGAACCGGTTCGGAACCGGTTTTTTTCACACCGGGTAGAAAATGAAACCGGTTCCAGTCAGGAACCGGTTCGGTTCCCGACCCGAACCGATGCCCAGAAATGCAAACTTTTAGGAACCGGGTAGGTTGGAACCGGAACCGGTTTTTACGTAAAAACCGGTTCCACCGGTTTTTTTTGAAATTTAAACATTATAGCCGTTAGGAACCGGTTCCAACGGCTATATAGCCGTTTTTGACCGTTGGAACCGGTTTTTTAACTATAAATAGGTTATCTTCTTTCTATAAATAGCAAGGTTTGTTTGTGTACTTGTTAAACCACTCCCAAAACTATAAAACAAACTCCAAACCACAATTAACCTTAAACCGACAACAAATGGCAACCAATGATGACGTTGTTATGGTGATCGAAACAACAAGATGCCCCGATGTTTGGGTTCATTACGATTTGTGTCTCATGACCGACTCACATGAGTTGGCACGTTGCAAATATTGCTCGAAGTTTCTTAAAGCAGCGTCCAACTCGACATTACGAAAACATACGAATAAGTATTGTCGAGAGAAAAGAAGATTGGAAGCTAAAAAAACGGAAGTGGGAGAGTCGTCCGGCTCTACAACCCAAAAATAAGTATTCCCGGATTAAAATGACGGACTTTGTTTTATATGTTTTAGTTGTTATGTTTAGTATCGTTTATGTTTTAATAATGTTTGTAATAGTTATTTTTTAGATGAATAAAATGTTCGTCGTTATTAAAAAAGTAACAAACAATTAATCATGAGTAACAAAAGTAATTATAATAAAACAAATCAAAACTAAATATTAGTTGAACAAGTTACAAATAATTTTACCAAAACAAATAATTACAACTCTTCTTCGTCTTCATTCTTGTCTTCACCCTCGTCTTCGTTATCGGAAGAAACCCCGTCCTCCGCCTCCTCATCATGAATATGACGCTCTATTGGTATTTCGTCTTCAAAGTTCGCCTTGTGTTGTACACGATCCACCGCATCCAAATGATCCTTTAGGCAAATGCAAACCTCTAGAGACTCGGGAGTTAGTTTTGTTCTTCGCATAGATAACACCCTCCCACTAAGAGAAAAAACCGATTCGGAAGCAACCGTTGAGGCTTGTACGGCAAGCAAATCACGAGCCATGGCGGATAGAATGGGAAATTCGTTTTGTTTACCTTTCCACCAAGCCAACAAATCAATATTGCGAATTTCGTCGACCGTTGCGCCCTCAACATAGTTTGCTTCACTATATCGACCAAGTTCGCTACTTGGTGTGTTTCCTCTTTGCCTTTTAGATGCCGATTCACGAATCCCATTCATCAAGTTTATAAGTGGGTCATTGCACGGCCTACCAGTTGTTGTTTTTTTCACAAAAGACGATCGCGTGCTTGGACCATACATTTGAAAATAATGGTCATAAAGGTCTTGAAGGTTTTTGTTGAACTTGTCCTTCGCTTCCGTCGATAACTTCGGGTCAATCTCGTACATACCTAAGTTGTCGAATATTTCCTCAATCGTTGTTTCAACCCCATTAACATTCCAATATGGGTTTAATGCGGCGGCACAAGTAAAGATCGGCGGTATGATTTCAAAATATTTTATGAACTTTTCTTTCATCACCGCAACAATATTTTCGAAGAGTTTGTTCTTCTCCGCAAAGCTTTTAAAAACACAAGACATATAGTACAATTCTTGCAAAACCCAACAACTAGTAGGGTAATAGACTCCCAATAATTTTGTTGTTGACTTTTTGAACACATCAAGATACTCCAACAAATAACCGACTTGGACCCAAACACTTTCCGGAAACATATCGGCCTCGTGTTCTTCAACAAGATTGTTATGAAAAGCTTGTAAAGTTTGGCGTTGGGCAAAAGCACACTTTAACATATGACAAGTTGAGTTCCAACGGGTTGGAACGTCCCAATTCGGCCCCAAATACTTTCTTTCAACCGACTTGCAATAGTTCTTATATTCAAGATGTTTTCTTTTACCACTTTTGAAGACATCTTGTAACATAAGTCTAAAGTATTTTAAATCATCACAAATGTGTTCATTGTCAAGACCTATTTGGACAACCAAGTTGATGATATGTGCAACACATCGGACACGAAAAAAATCCCCGAAACAAGGTGGTGAATATTTAATGATAAATTTTTCAGCCGCCTTAGTATTGTTTGAAGCGTTGTCAAACGAAATCGAAAATATTTTATTTCTCAAGTTGTAAGTCGTTATAACTTCATCAAGTAATTCAAACAATTTTTCGGCGGTATGTGAGAAAGGGAAGTTTTCAAAAGCGATGTTGCGTTTCATCAATTGCCATGTCACCGGATCAACCCAATGAGCGGTGACACATATGTATGACTCGGGCAACCCGTGTGGTGCTGACCAAACATCGGTAGTTAAACTAACCATGGCTTCTAAAGAATGAAAAGACTCGATTAACTCTTTTTTAGCACACTCCCACAACCTGATACAATGACGTCTTAAGGTAGTACGACTTACATGTGTGTATCTCGGTTGTAGAGTTTCGCGAATCAACGACGTCAACTCCGGGTCATCAAAGTGGTTAAACGGCAAACCTCGTTGAATAACGAACTTTGCCATTCTATGTTGAACTTGAGTCGTGTTGTAACGAAATAGTGTATCATCTTTACCCAAGTCAATTTGATCGGTCGCGCCAATCCCTTTCAACGCCTTGCAATATGGCTTCTCGATGTGCTTTCTCAAAGTAGAGTTGGAATCGTGCTTTAATATTGAACCACATAGTTTGCAACGAGCCTTTTGATAACCTTCGTCATCCACAATCAAATCCCAATTCTTCCATACGTCTTGGTTGCGGTTATGGTTGACTACCGTAACAACCCTTGGGTCCTCCGTAACAGGAACGGGGGCAACAAAAACACTCTTCTTAGCCTTGTTGTTAGTTTTTTTGATGGGTGCCATAATAATATTTAGTTGGATGGTCGGGTAAAGGAACGGGTTTGCTAAAGGAGTAGTATTGTAGTTTGTTTTTGAGTTTGGTGGTGAAACAAGTAATGGAAACAAGTTATATATAGGTTTGGCCCGTTGGAACCGGTTCCAACGGATCTATTGTCTTAAAATCCGGTTCCAACTGCTATATTACCGTTGGAACCGGTTCCAACGGATCTATTGTCTTAAAAACCGGTTCCAACTGCTATATTACCGTTGGAACCGGTTCCAACGGCTAATTGGTGTCTAAAAAAACCGGTTCCAACGGCTATATTACCGTTGGAACCGGTTCCAACGGCTAGTTTGACTTTTGTTTGACCCTTCAAAAAAACCCGTCGGAACCGGTTATTCCGGGTACGAACCAAACCGGTTCCAATTAAGAACCGGGTAGGAACCGGGTTGGAACTGGTACTGACATATAAATATGAGAACCGGGTACGATTTTCGGGTACAAAAATACCCAAACCGGGTATTGTTCCAACCGGGTTGGAACTGGAACCGGTTCCGGTTCGGTTCCACCAGTAAGGTTCCGGAACCGGTTTTTTTGTGCACGTCTACGGTTGCCTGCCTAGACCAATTTTTACAACATTGATTGTGAGTTACCATGTTATCCTCCATAGAACCTCAATGATTGCAAAGCATGTTAAAGATCAAGTTGGTTTTGATCAATTTAGAAGAGGTTTTTTTGAATTTAAATAATAAAAATATTATTTTTATAGTTAGAAACAGAAAAATGGAGAATGCATAAAATAAAATGTCTTTTTTTTTTAATTTTTAAAAATCCATGTCATCTTTCATTAAGTTTTAGAACTTGATACTTGATCAAGTGTGACCTGTTAATTTGATAAAGACTTGAAGTTGAGTAAGATTAAAATAACAAATGTATATTCTTTTTCAAAAATTTATTGTTACTTTAGTTAAATAATACACTGTCGTTGAAGTTGTTTTTTTTTAACTTTTACAAAATAAGCATTAAAACTCTTATCAAAATTCTATCAAAAATAAACATCTTAGGAAGAAAAACATAACCAGATAATATATAAAAAAAACATACTCGTGCAATAAGGTTTTGAAAAATCGCAAAGAATCGTAACCTAATTAGCAGTGAAGATATAAATAGTGGCAAGGGGTTATCGGCGATAGTTGAGAATAACATTTGACCATAGTCATTTTACCATCATGCTTACTTTTTCATTTGGTGTGTAATTTACAAATTATGCATTTTGATGATGACATAATGAAGTGCATCATAAATATTTAAATTTTCTGTCATTTACTTTCATTAAAATTTGTTTATAATATTTGTTAGTGATTTAAACTTAGTCAAGTGTATGCTCGCCTTGTAAATTGTCTTGTTTTGATGTTAAAGACTCATCACTCTCTTTGTCGCATTAGCCATGTTTTTACTCAACCCACGCTAGCATATGCTACCTTAACATACACCAAACTACGGTACCGTCACAAACCGTACCGATGCCATTGAATTTCCGCCGTGAACCTTACTCATACCGAGCTAATCCTTATTGCGCTCCCGCCGCAACGCGCGGACACACGTACTAGTATATATGTATTAGATATTGATAATCTTTTATTATTAATAATAAACCTTAACTTAGCCTCAAAGCCCAACTCGTTTAAATGCCCACTCCATCTTATTTATCTAATAAATATGATTTAAAATTATTATTTATATATATTATAAATAAATAATAATCCCGTTAAATATCGTCAATACCGGTTAACTAATTTAAGCGGATTTTATGCTCGTTACCCAAGGTGTAACTCTTACGGGTCAAAAATTGGTCAGCCGCGTTGACTTTACCGAATCGGTCCATAAAATCCAACAACCTTGTTGCAAGTCATCTGGCTGTTACCAGAAATACGAGTTACTTGCGGAACCCTAAGTAAACATCGCCTACGCCGCCTTCTTGTTCTATTGTGTCTTTGCTGTTTACAACCATTATATGTGTCTACCAATGTTGCCTAGGAATATCGCAACAACATGCTGCCTCTCGTGTTGCCAGAAAATGCTGCAGTCGTCATGAGGTCTTTAATCTTCTCCTCGGCTTCAATGCTATAGTATGGATTAGAGATGTTCTTAAGTTTAGGATGATATGGTTGATGAATGCCGGTATATATATATATATATATATATATATATAGCATCAGAACTTTTTGGAAATTGAGAACTATAAGAACCATTTTGGACCACAAAAAAACTCAAAAACAAAAAAAAATACAAAAATAAAAAAAGTAAAAAAACCAAAGTTCTTATTTATCATCCCGGTTTCTAAAAAAAAAACGTAAAAGAAAAATTCTCGGTTTAGCTAAATTATACATATACATATATGTATAATATGTACATATATGTACACACATGTTTTTTTTCCTATACACATATATATAATTTAAGGTAAATGATAACGTACGTATGTGTACATTACATAAATAGAGATTAAATGAAAGTATACATATGTGTATAGGTATAATACGAATTAAAAAGAAAAAAAATCGGTTTTTTTATTATACATATATGTATAATATGTACACACATGTTTTTTCCTATACACATATGTATAATTTAAGGTAAATGATAATGTACATATGTGTATGTTACGTAACTAGAGATTAAATGAAAGTATACATATGTGTATAGGTATAATACGAATTAAAAAGAAAAAAAAATTCGGTTTTTTTTTTTTTAATAAAACCGGAATGAAATATAAGTATTTTGTTTTTTTTATTATTCTAAAATTTTCGGTTTTGTTTGTTTTATAATTTTTTAATATTTTTATAGAGAGTTTTTTTAGTGGTTTAAAATAGTTCTCAAAGATCTCAATTTGCCAATGGTATATATATATATATATATATATATATATATATATATATATATAGAGAGAGAGAGAGAGAGAGAGAGAGAGACGAGTATACAGCTTGTTTGTTGCCAGTTTGTGAGATAAAGAATGGGGAGACCAAAATATAGGGAGTATTGTAGGAAGGAGATTGAGATAGATTTTATGAATTGGGACTGTAAACTTGCATGGAATTTGAATGGCGAAGATAGGGTACGATGGAACAGATAAAGATATGCTGGAATCTTCTTTATTACCAAGATTTCTAATTGGGAATGTAAACTTGAATGGAATTTGAATGGCGAAGATACGATACGATGCAACAGATAAAAATATGCTAGATTCTTGTTAAGTTCCAAAATTTCTCCAAGATTAACAAAATAAATGAACAAAATAAGTAAATGTAAGTTTGTTTTTGTTTACATGTGTGACGGGTACGTGTGGTTAGACAAGAGAATATACAACAATTTGGTAGATCTCTAATACTGTGATTCAGATTTTTATTATATGAGGGGAGTTCTAGGAAGAAGTCAGTGTAGGATGCTGTGCACGAACCCGCTCAGTTGTTTAATGCGCTGCTCTCGAGTTAGTGGTTTTTATACAATCTTTTCTGTTATAAATATTAATAATATACATACGCATAATATGAGCCAAAGTTAAGTGTTCATGTAATATTTTAGCCATACTAATAGTAATATCATAGTGATGTGCACGAACTGACACGTTAAGTCTAGACGTCACATCTTCATGTTTTATAATTTATTGTCATTGTTTAAATTAATATTTAGTAACAACTTTTATTCGATAATAAATAGTTATATGTTCATATATATTTATTTATATATTCTATAATAAATAGTGGACTTTATGTCTTTATGCATGTAACTATAATTACTATATTTCATATAATGATAAAGTAGCAAGTATATCACATTCATATATATATATATATACTTGCTACTTTATCATTATATGAAATATAGTAATTATAGTTACATGCATAAAGACATAAAGTATATATATATATATTCGTATAATAAGTTTTAAGTGCTTATATTATGTTCTTAATCTCTCATAACATCAGGTGTTATTAATATTCCCAATAACTACTGATATTTTCATAAGACAAATAATAATGGCACTTATTATAATTTTAGTTTTCATAAGTGCTCATAACTAATACTGGAACAAATGTTGAGTATACTTGCTAACTCGTTAATCTTTATGTTGTACAGTACTGATCACAACAATATACTTTATCTTAATTATTGGTATTAATCAATACCATATTGCATTTAATATTTCACCTTATGTTATTCTGTTTTTAATCAGAGTATTAAGATAGAAATGTTATATCGACATATCCTGGACTGTATGCATTCATTTATGGTTTAGTAAGGTGCTGTTTGTTTTTTAAGACAAAAACTGTCTGCAATATGATTTCATCTGATTTCATGTCTGCAACTGAAGATGTGGTCTAAAGGTCTGCAATATGAAAATATAATATTGTTTGTTTTATAAACTGGGTATCGTCTTCATAAGTTGAAAATTAGTTACCTATCATACATGTCACAGTAGATATAAGTCATTTAACGTCTGTAGACTAGTAAAATAGTTGGTGGTGGGCGGTGGACGGTGGGCGGTGGTGGTGATGGACGGTGATGGTGGACGGTGTTGGTGGCGGATGGTAGGTGGTGGTGGTGGCGGACGGTGGGTGGTGGTAGTGGACGATGGTTGTGGCCGACGGGTGGGTGGTGGTGGTGATGAATGCTGGTGGTGGTGGTGGCGGATGGTGGGTGGTGGTAGTGGACGATGGTTGTGGTCGACAGGTGGGTGGTGGTGGTGGGTGGTGGTGGTGATGGACGATGGTGGTGGGTGGTAGATGGTGGTGGTGGTGGGTGGTGATAGTGGACGGTGGGTGGTGGCGGTGATGGACGGTGGTGGCGGCGGACGGTGGTGGGTGGTGGTGGTGGCTGACGGTGGTGGTGGTGGTGGTGGTGACGAACGGTGGGTGGTGGTGGACAGTGGTGGTGGTGGCAAAGCAAGATGGGTGGTGGTGGTGTTGGACATTGGGTGTTGGTAGGATGTTAAGAAGTGTGAAGATGTGTGAAGAAGTTAAACAATAGCTTCTTTTTTAAGACAATAAAAGCAGTTTGCAGATCTTATTTAAAAAAAAAAACAAACAGTCTTCAGAAACTTATGTCTGCGGGCGGGCAGACATAAGCCTCCTGCAGATGTTTTAAACAAAAACAAACATCACCTAAATAACTATTATAGTTGCTTTGACTTATTAAAATAATTCTTGTGAAAGTTTTCTATGAGAGAGCTTTGATTAACTTGAAAGCATGTTCAAGTTGATGTATTTAGTAAAAAATTAAGCTCTAAAATCAGGGGTTGTTATAAAAATCCATTGTTGACGCTCACAGTGACACCACCAAATCAGCAATTTCATAATATATTAACAAAGTCTTATCTATTACTTGGTTTTAATGTATATGCAGCGTAATGACTATTGATTTTTGAATTTATTTAATTATTATATATACCAATTAATATTTTTGTTGAGGACTTTATCGGGTCACTTGATAGTACCTTTTAATTCTGGTCCATTATAAATGTAACAAAAGCCGATCGAGTGCTATCTTTTTAGTTACGGTATTGTAACGAACGTGACGGAGACCGATGAAATTCGCGTAGACTCATCACGTTTTGCTTTAGTTCTAGTACCGTAACGAATGCAACAAAAATCGACCGAATGCCATTTTTTTTGTTTTATTCCGTTATTGTAACGAACGTGATGGAAATCGACAGAATTTAGACTCATCGCCTCAACGCTGAGGATCGAAAACATTCTAGCTTTACCAACGCTTGAGTTTTACCAGCCGACGCCACCCTATTGGTCTGTTCACCTAAATTTTTATAATTTTTTTTAGTTCCGTTATAATAACACACGTAACTGAAACCGACCGAATTCAAGTCGATTTACCATTGTCCGGATTTTACCAACATCACGCCGAGTAAAGTACTAGTTCAATATAATTAGACGAGTAGACTTACCTGTTTTATTAATGATTTAATGTGTTTAATGCATATTATCGTGAGGGAAATGTTATGTTCCCATTGAACAAGAAAATAAGTGTCAAGACGTTATAATATTATTTTATCTCTTTAGTTTTTGTCAAACCATTTAGTTGAAAGTAAAGTAGTTTTAGCAAGACCCACACACACATGACATAGAATAAGAAAATTCAAAAGTTTGGACTTTCATGTCATCAAAGAATCGCATCATGTTTCATTAATTTGAGGCATTCTTTTTCTTGTTACTCAAAATAGGATATCACTAAAACGTGCAAACCAAAGGAAAAGAAATAGTAATAAATAAATAAAAGACGCGTTGATATTTTTAATTACTTTGAATAAGGTAATTACACAACACAAAATAAAAGTAGTGTAGTACCAATTACACTATTTGTAAATATTCAGAGTAATTACAAAATTGTTACCTTACGTGTTTTTTTTCTCTCCGCTTCTTAGTTCGTACCATTTGCATGTTAATTTTAATTTGCATTCGATCCTGCCTCTATAACATAGATATTTCGTACCTAATCAGCTAAATACTGTGAAAACCGATTTAAGGGGGGTGTTTGGGATTTCGTATTTTACCTTCTTATGACCTATTTAAGTCCTAAGTTATAAGTTACAAAGTTGTAACTTATCACTTATACACTCACAAAATCTTACTTTCCCAAACACCTTATCACTTATAACCTATAAGTTGTATGCTAGTACTGCAGTATATTTGAGGTTTATTTTCGTGAATATGATTCTATAATATTATGTTCAAATATATTATACACTATACTGTATACATATACTAAACGTGTGCTTTGAAGTCATTATGTTTATCATTCACATTTTACTTTTGTTCTTGAACCACCACGTGGTTAGTTTCCACTTAAATACATATATACTTGATATCATATTGAAAGAACCATCCACGGGACTTACAATTGGTATCAAAGCTTTACGAATCACTCGTGGCTCGGTTGTGATATCAAAGATTCAAGAAACTGGTGCTTTTGGATTTTTCGGGGTGCTCTGGTTTTTGAAGATTTTTGTGGTTTTTGGCTGTGTTTTGGTTTGTTCGATTATTGAAAGTAGTTGGAAACTGAAGAACACGAAGAATATCTCCTTCGTGTTCATCGGATCTTGTTGGTTATTGATTTGGGATAAGATTTAGCCAAATCTTGTTTGAAGTTCAAATGATGTCAAAATCCCTTTTTTATCGGGATTTTGTTTATTCTCCAAGGCAAGGTTCTCGGATATTGGGGTTCTCGGTGTGCATAGTATTCAGCGACAATGGTTCTCGATTGGATACTCGATTTTGGTGAAGTCTCGAGTGTTCAATCAAAGTGAGTTTATGACTAAGAGTGATTCTCGGTACAAGGTTCCGGTTAAGAGCGGCTTTCGATAATAATGAGGGTTTTCGGCTCACTAAAGAATTTTTTGTTGTAGTTAGGTTCTCGGTTCAGTTTGAGCATTCTGCTACAATGGAGTCAAAGGATAACACTTTTTCAACTAATATCCATCAGGAGCTTGACTCCGTGATAGGAATCACAAGTCGCATTCCTTGTTTGTTAAATGCTGATGGTTATGATGAATGGAAGTTTTGATTTGAGAAGTACATGAGAATGGACTCCAAGGCTTGAAGGAGCATTCTCAGGGTCCAACAATTATAACTTATGAGTTGGATGATGAAGATAAGACTATGGCTACTAAACCAGTTGAATTGTTCACAGATGCTGACTTTGATATGGTCGATGATGATGAGAGCGCCTTATCTACACTTACTCTGGCTTTGGCTTTTGACATCGCTCTAGGTTTTTGAGAAATCAAGTCAGCCAAGCCTTTGTGGGAGGCTCTCATTGATGTGTTTGAGGGCAATGAAGACATGCAATAAAGTAAGAGGGATATGCTGCGTCAGGAGTTCAACATGTTTAACCACATCCTAGGTGAATCACTTCATGCCTAACTTCAAAGATTCACCAAGCTTGTGACTCGGATGAGATCTGCAAAAATTGAGTTGACTCTTTTGGAAGTCAACAAGAAACTCCTAAACTGACTCCCTCATACCTAGGATACGAATGTTGCTGGGATATGAACTGACTCCCTTAAACCTGGGATGAGATCTGGCTAGGTTGACTAAATGAGATGAAGGTTGTGATAAACTCTTGTGAAATGGATGAAAACAGCGTGCTATCAATCATGCTAGCTCCTACAGCACTGCTGGTTTGAATTCATCCACTAATAATGCTTTTTCAGTTCAAAATGGGTTTGCTTTATTCATATCCACATTAAACCAGTCCAATGCTCTAGTCTATCACTCAAGCACTTCACCCAAAGCCTCTCTAAAGAATACAACTGCTACTCCGTCCAAATCTTCATCATGCTCAATTGCCAAGCCAGTTCCTCAGATTCCCACTATCTCTAAGGAAACTGAGGAGAATATTTCCCTAATAGCAGGTTTCATGAACTACTATAATGCCTTTCTTGTCGGTGATATAGTTCCACCAGTCATGTTTGCTAAGTTGGATCATATCCAATTGGAATATGTTGAAGATATGGACATCTCATGGAAAATGGCTATGGTGGTGTTGAGGGCAAAGAACTTCACCAAAAAGACTGGCAGAAACAACTAGGCCTTCACAAATGATGGGAAAGTGGGTTTTGACAAGTGAAAATTCAGGTCCTACAATTGCCACGAGCTGGGTCACCTTGCTTGTGAATGAACCAATCATGATAAAGAACCTAACAAAGAGAGGACACTGATTCCAGGTGGGCAGACAAGATCAGATGGGTCTAGTAATGAGAAAGATATTTTGGCTTAGCAGTTTGGATGGGAGGAGCAGATGAAGACATTGAACTTGGGAGAAGAGTTGGCAAACTTGGCTCAAGTTGATGCAGTTGAAGTGGAAAATCAAACTGAAGAGAAGGTGAAAGAACTTCAGTTTGCATTCATGGTATCTTCCACCCTTGGCTCCAAACAGGTAAATTCTAAACTATGCTCTCAAGCCTGCATTATTAATTAGGCATGTATAGAATTCGCAATGATAACATTCTTCAGGAGATGAAAGATGTTAAATGTGCTAACAACACCTTTAAGGCAAATGAAAAACTATGTAAAGAGAAATAGATGCCTAATTAAAAGATGTTGCTAACTTAAATAAGATCTAAGTAGGCAAGGTTATATTTATCTTGATGCCGAATATAAGATAGCTAAATTAACTGCTGAACTAGACGCTTCAAAAATAGAATAGCCAAAATAAACGTTGATCAACATTAAAAAATTTGACGTATCCAGTGTAGTAGTTGAAAATGTGATTGAGCATCAATATAAATACAAAGATAAAAAAGGTATAGGCATTGGGTTTAACAGGTTCCCCCTCCAATCAATGATAATTATACACCTCTTCCTATAACAAAAGAGGAAGAGGAGAGGGAACATAATTTGCAGAATGGTATGAAAGCTATAAATGAGAACGTGGGAAAAGCCTCACTCAAACCTATTGAGCCCGTGTTTAGTAAAAAGGGTGATACTAATGCCTATACTTCACGCGCAGATAATCGAATATTGGTCAAAGGATGATGAAGATTTTTGTGTTTTGGATAATTCTAAACTTAAAACTGATTTACTTTCTGGTTGTGTTAAAACTAATGTTTGTGTGTTCTTTATTTTTAAAAGCGAAAACTTTGTGCTTGAACCTTCTATTTTTGATTTTAATATTGATTTAGTAAATGTTAATACTGTTAAACCAGCTAAAACTGGTAAATATAGCACACCAAAGTTTTTGATAGAAAGTGTTTCTTGTGCTCGTTCTTGCGGTAATGCTATTAAAACTGAACAGGGTAACAGGAAATCTGCAATTCCTCACAAATCATCAAGACCAGGAGTTGACGATAACGGCTTCTATTTGAAGAAGAAAACTTGTTATAATTGTAGAACTCCTGGTCACATAGCCAGAATTGTCCCTATCGCCTACAGGTTCCCTATTATGGACGAGGACAAAGAAGTATGCCTAGGTACGGGTTTCAAAATAAATTTAATAGAAAACCGGCCTAGGCAAACTCCTTTGAGGGTGATTGAAACGACTGGTAATCCGCAGGTCAGGCGTTTATACGAGATATGTCAGTTATGGCAAATAAACTTGAAAAGAGGCCAGCTTCAGCCCCAAAACCGAGCCCATGTTTGTAGTCAGCCAAGGGACCTAAATCCAAATTTATATCAGTTCTCACAGCCAAAGTGAAATAGCCCATCTGTGTTAGTCACAAATTTCTTAAACCCGACTACTAATGGTTGCCTAAATATGCAACGGACCAACTATCGAAAATTCCTTATGTAACTCCATGTATAATATTTGATAACAGGGAATATATGACATGGAAACAAGTGCCATGTGTAGAATAATCATGTTTACCCAGGTTTACAATGGATAGGGTACCTAAAACTAACTAATCACGCGCTTTATGTAGGAACAACTATGGAAGAATATCATCAGACTTTGATATGTTTATAGTGTCACACCCCAACCTAAGGCGGAAATGCCGGGGCGTGATCCGATTGCTCACAGCTCGAAGATACTATCATATATAAAATGTGACAATATCTAAATTAATTATTTAATTCAAATAATACACGACATTCAAATACAACAATACAATTCAAATAAATAAATACAATCAATTAAATTTAAGTTTGTCTTCAATATAACCCTATGGTCTTTCTAAGTATCCATCCTTCAACTCAGGCAACCTGCATATGCGTAGAAAATGGAGTTTTGGTCAACAACACATGTTAAGTGAGTTTACCACCAGTTTTGCAATAAAATAAGGATAATAAAATAAATAAGCAAAACGTAATAAATGCGGCAATAAAATCAAACCATAAGCATGTAAGTTGTTGATTACACCATTGCCAAGCGAATCGGGCGCCGGTAAATCAACCATGAGCAAATAAGAATAAGACAGTTGCCAAGCGAATCGGGCGGTGGTCATTAGAATGCGAACCCTCTCCAAGGGGATATGTCAAACGAATGAATACAGTAACACATAAGCACATAACAAGTAGATTTGATTAATCACACACAATTACACGTTTGCTATTTTTGATATGTATGTATATATATATATATGTATGTATAGTATTATATACGCATATGTCCCCAAAACGTTTATGAAAATCGAGTAAAATAAGGGAATGATAAAACTCACCTAATCGAATAAGCCAAACGAGAATGAACACGACAAGAACGATAATCACACCCTTCGAGAATTGCCGACAAGGATCCTAATTAAATGATATTACGAGTGAATCATAATGATATAATATGTATAACGAATTTAAGATTTCGATGTGATTTGAGTTGTATTTTAGGGTTGGGTACATTATGGATTGAACGATTGATCTCTATGGATTTTCATTATTTTTATAAAATCATTGTTTATCGTATAATCGAATTTACAAATAATTAATTTTGAAACAAATATGAGTTGCGATGTTCTATAAATAATAATAAACGTTTAAATATATAATTATTATAAAATTTATATTTTGGAAATCTTAACGAAATTTGACGGTAAAAATTTAATTAATACTTTTAATATGTTTAATAAGTTGATTATAGTTGTTGTTTAAAAATAATACATATATATACACTCACACACACGTATTATATAGATTTATAATAAATAGAAGCAAATTGATGAAAATATTTTAACAACGATGAGTCCCAATATTAGTGTCGGTTTTAAATAAAATAATAACGATTTATTATTAATAAGAAATATATATATACATATAGATATATACATGAAAACTTGTAACGAAACTAGCCGACACGATACGTTTGATCTTTAAGATATCGGTTTAGCAAAATATCATTTATTTAATATGTAATATATATTATAATTCATTTAAAAATCATGAAAACAAGTGAAAACCAAAAAAAAAACCAAAAACCTGCAAAATTGGGACTCGAACCAGCGACCTATGACCAGAATTCAGAACGCACACACACCAGCCATGCGTGCTGGTGTGTCAGTTGTTAAAGGAATGGAAACAATATTATTTATACAATTCAAGTTAAGACCCAAACTTGCTTAAGAACCCTAATTCAGCAATCACTCAATCCGGCTAACATTAGTTCAACTAATGTTAGGGCTTATGTTCTTCAATGATAAACGATCTGTATTGATATTTTAGTTACCTGATTAGTTGTTCATACACGGGTTTAATTGCGATCTAACAGGCCGGCGGTGAGTGTAATGTACATAATAGGAAGAAACGTCGATACTTCAATCAATTATAGGGCTTCAGTTTGCGCTGGCTCTAGCGATGAGCAGACACGAAGAATTGTATTATGATCGATCCTAAGTTATATAATTGATTTTAAGGTTGAGTCGATTCACAATATCTCAATTCTCATTATGTTTGATCGTGTTTCCTAATTCATTAGTTCGTTTAGGTCGAAAATAAAAAGAGTAATAAAAAACTGGATTCGATTCCTAATTTAAACTGATAATTGTGGCTCAAGAAAGGTAAATGGGTCACGGATTTGGTATACGGGTCATGGGTGACGTAATTGGGTAAATGGATCATAGGATAATATATTAAAATTTCATTTTAGTCCTTCGAGATTTGAGATGGAAACATTAGTGGATTAAAGTTTATGTTTTGGGTTAAAAATGTACGTTTTTGAAAGTTAAATATATTTTTAAATAAATATAATAAATAAATATAATTTGTATAAATTTTTACAATAAACGTGATATTTTTCATTGTTAAGATTCCCCGAACATAAAACGGGTCGGGTTATGGATATAAGTTCGTACGTGCAAAACCCGAGTTGTTACATATAGTGGCTATTCGAAGCAAATGATAGGAGACATCTCTCAATTGCATGACATTCAATATATTAATTGAGGGTATGTGTCCTTTGCGGGAAGAGAAAAGGGAAAGATCACTCAGAAGGATCTGCAAGTAATGTTGTTTTACAGTTTGACAATGTGAATTATGTCGCTAAGTTGAAACACAGTGTGTTGAGTGTTTCTCAGATTTGTGATAAAGGCTTTTCAACTCATTTTACAAATAAAGAATGTCTTATTTTAAAACCGGGCATTGTCATACTAGATGGTTGGGTTCTTGTTCGATAACAAAGAAAAGATAATGCATATGTGATTGACATTAATCAAAATGTTCCTGATGAAATTACTTTCTTGTTTCCAAAAGTGTTAGAACATAATGTCATGCTTTGGCATCATCGTCTGGGTCATGCCAATGTTAAAAACTTAAATTGTCTTGCTAAAAACAAAATTGTTCGTGGCTTACCAATAATGGATTTTATAACTATTGAAAAATGTGTTGCTTATGCACAAGGAAAACATCACCGTAAACCTTACAAGCCTAAACTTATTAAAACCATTGGATCTTTGTTTCAACTATTTCAAGTGGACTTAATTGGTTATGTCAATGTGCTAGCATTTCTCGTAACTCTTATTGTTTGGTTACTACTGATGGTTACTCAAGTTACACTTGGGTTTTCTTTTTGTGTAAGGCCCCGAATCCCGGGAATCCTACAGTTGGTAATCACGTCCACAATTTCATAAAAATTTAAAAACCAAACAATTCATTTTATTTAAAACCAGTTCAGAGTAAATAACAGCGGAAAAATTTAAGTATTAAAAATCCCAAAACACGGGTACAGGTGTCCAAAATCCATTGTAAATAAAGTATTCGTTTTATTTGAAATCCTTGACCAGAAATGCCTTCAACCTTCCGAGTAGCATCCAGCACGTCCAAGTGGTAGCATCCACTTCTTAACCTGAAAGTCAATCTAACATACACACAAAGTCAGCTTGAGCTGAGTGAGTTCAAGTTTTCATAAACGACATTCATTTAAAATTTAAATTCCATGAGTATGGAATGTAGGGGAAAATCATGAGTCCATAAAATCATAAATAGCTTTCCTTAACCAAATCATAAGTAAAACATTAAACATCTTTTTCAGGCAGCACGGGCCTCCTCACCCCGGGTCTTCCCCGAGTAATATTTGACCCAGCCATGATTTAGCAAAACCGTTAAAATCATGCAACACGAGCCTCCTCACCCCGGGTCATCCCCGAGTAATATATTTGACTCGGTCACAGTTTAATAAAACAAAATCACGCAACACGAGCCTCCTCACCCCGGGTCATCCCCAAGTAATATATTTGACTCGGTCGCGGTTTAACATTCCAAACATGTGATACGGGCCTCCTCACCCCGGGTCTTCCCCAAGTAATATGTTTGACCCGACCACGGTTTATAGAACGGCGGGCCTCCTCACCCCGGGTCTTCCCCAAGTAATATATTTGACCCAGCCGCGTCATAAACATGCAACACGGGCCTCCTCACCCTGGGTCCTCCTCGAGTAATATATTTGACCCGGTCATAGTTTACCATCACATACACTTTCACATACACATTCACTTACACACATACAAACACTAATTCAAACATTCGACCAAACCATATCATCACATTCATTCCATAAATAATGGATAATCTAGAAATTAATACTAGGCCTAATAGTATCCTCGAGCCTAGACCATGAATAATATACGTAACCTTAAGGAATATAAGACCATAAACGAGTCTAAAATATCCTAAGGCATAGAAAATAATTCAAACATAGCTTTCAAAATGCTCAATCACGAATAAGACCATGTAATACCATCCAATAGTTTAAACGATTAAAATCGGGTAAAATTTGTAATAGGGTGTGTATGCTAGCCCAAAACGTAAAAAGATTAAAAAGGGCATCATGAACTCACCTGGAATCAATCGAACACCTGCAACGAGCTAGGAAATCCCTAAGTGCACAATCACAAGCACGGGCATGTAAATTATACACAACACGTTACTAAACTAGACCGTAAGAACACTCTTGCCTAATGGGCCGTTCAAGCCCAACAATCTGGCCCAAGACCCAACAACTTAGCCCAAGGCCCAACAACTTGGCCCAAGGCCCAATACTTTGGCCCAAGGCCCAACAACTTGGCCCAAGGCCCAAGGATAATCAAATCGGGTCGAATGCGCGTGTAATAAACCTTAAAATCATTTGTTAAACGAATTAGCCCCGAATGGACCAAATTCCATTTTAAATCTTTTTCATTCATCAAGATTATGTCACCCGAGTTGATAGGGTTGACGGTTCCTTTTTACAACTCTTACTTTAACGTTTAAACGAAAATTCGCGCACCGCCGACTCGATTAACGAAGCACTAACCACAACAGTCCCGAGCATAAAAATTTTTTTTTCCGCAGCCCTTAAACCCCCCCCCCCCGGGCTGTACAAACTGGTTCGGCCGGTCATCCGATCGATTAGCGCATCAAACTCAACAATTGCCAATCCTACACCCGATAAACCCTAGTTTTCGAACTAAAATCGATTGACCGACCTAAACACCTCCATTGGCCATGAAATTTTAGTATGATGTAAGTGACATACCTAGTAAGATTTTGGTGCAATAACCCTAATCAAAACAGCCCCGGAATTCCTCAATTGGACAGCCACCATACAAGTCTACAACAAGTCGTTTAACGATCAATACGCGATGTATAAGGATGGTTTAAGGTGTAAAAGACTAGAGGGGACATGGGACTAACCTTGAATTAGATTTTTACACCTTAAATGTTGGCTGGAAAAAGAAAATCGGATGGTTTGGGGCACCTGCTGCTGCCGATCGGATATTTTTAGGAGGGCTAGGGTTTTTGATTTTGATTATAATATAAAATGTTACATTCTGGCCCTTCCACTTTATTAAGAGTTGAACTTGCATGAAAAGTTAAGCAAGAAATGTTTACGGGAGTGGCCAGGAGCTCTCGGAAGAAAGCCGGGTCAAGCCCGAAGGTGTACGTAAGCACTACAAGGCTAAATCTTTTATCGGAAATTTACGGATGTTACATTTTGTCTAATAAAAGTGAGGCTGCAGAGCTTCAAAAGATTTTTAGTGTTGATGCAAAATCAGACATTTTTGAAGGTAAAGGGCATACAGTGTGACGATGGTGCTGAATGCAAGAACGCAGTATTGAATCCTTTCTGTGCTGAAAAGGGGGTGCAGCGGCAATACAATGCTGTCATAACACCACAAAAAAATGGAGTGGCTGAAAGAAGAAATTGTACCTTGATTAAATCTTTTCGCACGATGTTGTGTCACTCAAAGTTTCCCTCCTTCTTATGCGATGAAGAAATTAATACAACATGCTATGTGCAAAATAGGATTCTCATCAACAAACAACATATGAAGACGCCCTATGGGTTGCTTTATGGACATAAACCAACTGTGGCTCATTTTCGCACATTCGGATGTCCGTGCAATTTGTTATATTTGGAATCTACAGTAAAACTTGACTCCAAGGCTAATGATTGCTATTTTGTTGGATATTCGGGTTATACTGCTTATCGGATTTACAACAAGGCCACAAAAGGAATAGTAGAATCATATGATGTTTGTTGGCTTGAAGAAAATGAGACTGATGATCGAGTTTGTCCAAACTAGTTGTTTCATTATAGTGAACTATTCAAGCCTTTGATTTTGTTTCCTAAAGTCAGTGCAAATTCCACACAACTATCATGTAGTATTGACGAGAAAGATGAGGTTACAATTGGTACAAATAAACCTATTTGTAATGGGTGTTGGTCTCCCGAGAATGTATGATATAACACATTCATCTACAACACAAGTCAGGAACAGTCTCCTGAAATTGACCCTTCAGCGAATATTTTGGAAGCTCGTTATTTCCAAATTTAATTCAAGAAAACTTCATTGCCAGTACATCCCATTTAAATACTTCTTCATTTTTTGGATTGGGGAGTTCGGTTCTTGGCTCAATAGAAGATCCTTTTATTCTTCCAATCTCAAATTCAGTACCAGTTCACTCAATTCCTACTAGCATTCAATGGAATCATCCAATTGAGATATTATCGGTCCCATTGAAGTAGGAGTTACAACAAGAAGTCAAAGTGGCGAAATTAATCAGTGTATATACTCCTTTTTGATATTCAAAATAGAGCGGAAAAATACTGACATGGCGTTGCAAGAACCAAGTTGGGTTGATGCCATGCATGAAGAGGTAATCAATTTGTTGAAAGTGTGGAAGTTGGTTAAGTTACCTAAAGGCTATTCACTCGATACAAGATCGATTTTTTGTAATAAGCAAGATCATAGTGACATAATTGTTAGAAATAAAGCGAGGCTAGTGGTTCGTGGTTTTCGTTAGGTTGAGCGTGATTACACTTAGGTTTGTGCTCCAGTAGCTCGTCTTGAAGTGATAAAATTTTATTAGCATATGCGTCATTCATGGGCTTTATAGTGTATCAGATGCATATTAAGACAACGCTTTTGTATGGTGAGGTCAAAGAAGAAATTATTTGGATCAGCCACTTGGGTTTAAAGATCCAAAGCATCCTACTCATGTCTATAAGTTGCATAAAGCTCTTCATGGTCTACATAAAGCTTCACGAGCTCGGTATGCTACACTGACGGTTCATCTTCTGGAATATGGGTATACACGGGGTACTATTGATCAGACCTTATTCATCTAGAAAGTCAAGAAAGATATTAT
Source organism: Bidens hawaiensis (assembly GCF_021521415.1). NCBI lineage: Eukaryota > Viridiplantae > Streptophyta > Magnoliopsida > Asterales > Asteraceae > Bidens > Bidens hawaiensis. The sequence continues at coordinate 138,670 of NW_027495655.1, forward strand.
TGTGGTTTAAGTCTATGTGGATGACATCATTTTCGAATCAACAAGTCACAAATTGTGTGTGGAGTTTGAGTCAGTAATGAAGAAAATATTTGAAATGATTTCTCTTGGGAAAAGGACCACTTTTTGGGGTCTTTAAGTTTGTCAGAATTCGGATGATATTATACTGCATCACGGAAAATATGTTGAAGATATGCTGGTCAAGTTTGAGATGCAAGACTCCAAGGTTGCCACGACACCAATGGCTGAAAGACTTATGCTCAACTCAGATCTAGAAGGAAAACCCATAGATCAAACATTATATTGATCAATTTCAGGTCCTTAATGTGTCCGACCGCCAGTCGTCCTGACATCATATTTGCAGTCCGTCAATGTGCTCATTATCAGGCTAATCCTAAATTCTCTCATTTAGTTGTTGTTGAAAGAATTTTTAGTTATCTAAACTGAATGCCAAAATTAGGTCTTTGGTATCCTAAAAATTCATATGTTGATTTATATGCTTAGGCTGACAACAATTATGGAGGTTGTGATATTGACAGGAAATCGACATATGCCGGATGCCAATACTTGGGTGATAGGCTTATCTCGTGGCAATGCAAAATGCAACAAACCGTGTCTACGTCCACTGCTGAGGCTGAATATGTGGCTTCATTTGCTTGTTGTCACAGGTTATATGGATGCAACATCAATTGCTGGACTACAGTTTGAAATTTATTGGCATTCCCATTCTTTGTGATAATGATGATGCTATTATTATAGTTTAATATCCGGTCCAACATTCTAAAACCAAGCACATTGACATTAAAGTTCATTTTATAAGAGATTGCTTAGAACGTAAATTGATACATTTGGAACAGATTCACACTGATAATAATTTGGCATACCTGTTTAACAAACCTTTTGGTATAGCTCGTTTCAATGTGCTTGTAGGGTTTCTTCAATGTTTCGTTTCAATGATTAAGTTTATTTTTGGTTTAAATTTTTTCCTAAAAGTATTTTTGTTTTTTAGTTTTACTTTTTCACAAATTATGGGATGGAAAAAAAATTAAAAATACAAAAATAGTGTGTGTGTTTTATTTAAAAAAAATAAAAAAATCATAAAAATACAAAATTAGTGTTTTGCTTTGTTAGTTTTGACGCATTTATTTGGGAAAATATGAATCTTCCTTTTAATGGTAAGATAAGCACATGAAAGGTAATGTAACTGAAACGCTTAGACTCTGTAATCCATGTGTCGGTAGATTAAGCCCTTCTGAATGAAAATTCGGTTTGACCATCAATTTGTCTGAAATTAATGAATATGTTCTAAGTGGGACACATCTTATGGTCTTATCAATATTTTTAAATATACCTATGTAAGGACTGGAATAAAAGGTGGAACCATACTTAAGCCTTTTAGATCACCAAGTAATCAGCTCTTATAGAAATGTGAATTGGTTATCATATGATTCTTGGATAGGCCTAACGTGAAATTATGCTAGATACAAACTAAATTTTTATGCTTCTAGTTTAAGTGGTTAACACTTCACGACGTATGGTCTTATAGCCTTAAATCCTGTATTGATGGGATGCTTTGGGGTCTGGACACCATTGGGTCTTTATGCGGTTTATCATATGGGTACTCACTTCTTTGGAGTGGATATTAAATGAGCTCAAAGAGAAAACCTACAGTTTATCTACCAAATAAGTCAATAAATTGATCACTTCGTACTTCAAAGTACAAATACACTGCTGAGTTGATCAACCACGCTATTATTCATACATGGTTCCCTTTCTCGTGTCCTAATTTCATTAAGAAACGAACCACAAGGGACAAGATGTATGTAAGCCCTACAGATGAAATTGTGCAGACTCATCCACGGGAATAGACCTCGAGGTGTTGCTTGATAATGGGGGTATGTCCTGTAATTGGGACCATTTGCTGGTTAGCTACCTTAATACACTTTAATCATATCTAATGTCTTTCGGGTAGACTTGCATGCTAAGGTTTAGCGGACAACAATATCCTTGATCGTCTTAGCTAATTCATTATTATTATATTTGTAAATTGTTTGTGTGATCATTTTGACCTACTGGCTTTAAGGTTTAAGTCAAGCTGGGGTGGTTTGATCCAGTAGAACTATAATGAAGCATGGTAAAGAGTTTTCTTGACTCTTAAGTGTGGGTCTCAGTAGCTAAGACGAACCTAAATGTGTCCGGTCTTCTCCCTCTAAGTAAGTATTACGGGCATGGATTTAAGTGGATAACAATATCGACAATGGACCAGATCTAGCAAAGTATGTGTGTGCTGAAAAATGTTCCTTGATCGGTCTTAGAACGATTTGATCCCAACTTTACAAAAGTGTAAATAATGGTGTAAATTAAATGTGTAGTTTTGTTTTATTTTAATCTTTATTTCTATTCTTTTAAGACTTTATTATTGAAACGATCGTCTTGCGGAAACTCTTTTATTATTTTTTTTGGTCAACAGGTTTTAAAGTGATCGAATTGATTTCATGTGGTCCGTCAATATTGACGGACCCATAAAGCCCACAATATTATCCTATTTTATATATGATTCAGGCTCAATACCATTTTCTTTGAACTGTGACCCGTGGCCCATGATTTGTTGAATTTTGGCCCAAAGAAACAACCGAAATCCAAAGGGTATTAACCCTTGTGATGTGTTATCAGTATCATTTTTCAAGATCAAAAGATTTACAAGGTTGAAATTTTGTTTCTTTTATTGTCATAAGCATTTTCAACTTCTTCTATGATTCAGTAAAATCAAGTAACTGAGAATCAGTATATGGATTTGGGAACTTAAAATTGGCTTTAATAAATACTTGTTCTAGTGTTTTTCTGGTTCAGCTAATTGTGAAACTTACATGATTGTTGATGATTGATTGCATGTTCGGAAGGGTTGTTAGTGTATTGCTAAAAGGTAGCAGGTTTAACAACAATGGCTTGATGTATAGAAATCGAGGCGTCAGCATACCGAAAACCTTTTTTATGTTGTCTGAAAACCATTGTTGACCAAAATTGACCGAAAACTCTTGACAGACTGAAAACGCATGTCTGACGAAAAACCTTTGTTGACCAATATGATGGAGTTAGCCCGAAATCTCAAGTTTTGACCGAAATCTCAATTTGTTTACCAAAATCTTGTTTAGGATTGACTGTATGTAAGGCCCCGTTCCCGAAAGCCCTACTTAGGTGTTGGATTTACTCATAAACACAGTTCTAAATATCAGAGTTAATTAAAACTTCGCGGAATAATTTAAAACTTCAAACATCACATTACAAAACATTCGTTTTTGTCTTAACATACAAATTGTCTTTTCATAAACATTAATTAAAACAGTCATGAAGCTTCATCGTGGATGCCGGTCTCTTCAGTCCATGCCATGTGTTCCTCCTCAAGCCAGCTGCCTCAACATATTTGCCTGCGTGCATACTAAAAGTCAGATACACTGAGTGAGTTCTAGTTAATCAATTAACATACATTACATTCATATTCTCACCCATACGCATCCGAAGATACGTATTCATATCTTACTTACTATTACTTCCTTCATACATACTTTACATACATGCATACGTACATACATACTTTCTTTCATACCTATGGTATTCTACATTAAACATCACAGATATTGTAAGGGTCTGGTCCCTAACGTCACAGATATTATAAGGGTCTGGTCCCTAACATCACAGATATTATAAGGGCTGGTCCCTAACATCACAGATATTATAAGGGTCTGGTCCCTTCTGCCTCAGATAACCATATAACCATACCTGTCTCGTCAATCATCCCTACATTTATCATACGTGCATACTTTACCTGTCTTATGTATATAATATATATAAATATATACATGCTCATTCTTGCAATCATCATATAGTTATAACATTCAATACATAGTTATACACGTATCATGCACTTATCAATTAAGTAAATGTATTAACTATCACATAGGAGTATGCACACAGCCCCGGAAGCATAACAGATAAAAGGGCTAGAACTCACCCGGATCCTGTTTCGTTCACCGTTAATGGTAATCCCCTTCCTAAGTTGTGCACGGCTAACTGTATAACACATCACGAGTGTCAGTTATTCATTACTACTACTTCATACATCCACATTAATGAAACCCTCAGCTAACGAGGGTCCGGGGGCAGCGCCCCTGGTAGCGGGGTCTAGGGGCGGCATCCCCTAGCAGGGTCCAAGGGGCTAAGCCCCTGGCTAGTGTTGAGCTGGCAGGTCAGCTCGGAAAACTTTATTTTCGCTAACAGGTCCTTTATCAAAAACACATCAGAAAATGGATTTCATGAAATTTCGCATGGCCATTTCGCATGGAATTTCGCTTCGCATGGGATTTCGCTTCGCATACGATTTCTCTTCGCATGGGATTTTGTCCTATAACACCCCCGTGAGGTTATAACTTACCAAGTTTATGTTTTTCTTACGTCCTACAACCCGATCTATTGTTCTATCAGTTTGCATGTCGATTCTAACCATAAAACTTAGCCTTTTTAAACCCACTCACCTTTTGTTCTCGGGTTTGGTTCAGATCTGAAACAACTCGAGGATCTGGACGTGTTTCTTGGTGTTTGATGGCGTTTATACGCTAGATCCGTCCTTCTTTAGGTCGGATTTGGATTCGGGTTTTAGAGAGAAAGTGTGTGTGTTTCTTGAGTGTGGGTGTTTTGTAAAGAAATGAAATGAAGAAGAAGATGGGATATATATAGGGGTCTAAGGGCCCCACCACCCACTACCGATTCCATCCAAAACCTTATCCAAACATAAACACGCACACAATTAAACTAACGACATACAATTAATAATAAACTTCCCGTTATTTATTATTCTTAGAAATGCGGATGTTACACTGTATTGATTGGAAAGTTTACCATGATCACTTTATCCATAATATTATGTTATTATTTTATTAAATAGGTCTAACTTGGCTCGTTTGGTGCAAATTATGGCTGATCAAGTTTCTTTGAAGTTTGTTGAATCTCATAGCATAGCTGGATACCTGTCTGATCCACCTCCAGCTAATAAATAATTCAAGTCAATGATCGTTGATCTCAACACGTGCAGAATCTTTCTCTTTAGCAATGAGGCAAGGAAAAAGTGGCAGCAAAAGTAACAAAAGCTATAATTTTGTGGAAACTCCAAAAGCGCAATGAAAAAATGAGCAAAAAGATAGAGCAGGAGGAGTCAGGATCTGGTGCGTGGGGCCAAAAGGTGGTTACAGGGAATGATTAACCCCTCATTGGGTGCAAAGAAAAGTCAACACGAATCTGGGTCAGGATCAGGTTGTGGTTAGAAAAAGGACCTAGTTTCTGTGCTAGATGGATCAACTGAAAGGATAGTAAGAAACTTGCTACTTTTCAAATACAAGCAGATCCGTTGTACGAACATGTAGCCAAAGAATTCACAAGAATGGTTGCCTCCATGATACACACTTAGCTTTGGGAGGGAGCATTGAGGGAGGCAGATGCGCATCTTGTTGACAAGCCGTGATAGAAGAAAGCAAAAAACCAAGGGGAGATTGTTGGGATATATTTGTGGTTTATGCTTTTGTATTTGAGTTTATAGTTTTGTTATTGATAGATATGTTTCTGTGGGCTTTTGGGTTATTGATAGATATGCCTTGGCAGACATTATCTCTCTAAACCTATGGGGATTTCGGTGGGCTTTTGAGGCTTTCGGTTTAGAACGAGCTTGGCCTTATGTGGCTTGTAAGCACCCTATACATAGATATGTTTATTATTTATTAGGGTTAGACATCTCATATTATTCACTCAAGTCTTGTAATTGGCTCTTGGGAATTAAGTACCCGATGTTTCGAATAAACGTGTTCTTTAAAGTCATTGTGTTTATAATTCATATTTTTCTTTTGTTCTTAAATCACCACGTAGTTAGTTTCCACATAACTACATGTATACTTGATATCATATTGAAAGATCTATCCACAAAACTTAGAGTAAAATTATTATATAACCTACTATAAAAAGATGACATTATTAAAATCAAGGTTTGCGTTATACAAATTATTATACTTGCAAAATATCATAACGGAAGAGATTAAAAACAAAAATAGTGAAGAGACAAATACATTATTATTCGTTTTCATTCTTATTATTTTTTATTGAAACACCATGTATATGCTGGTTCTCATGTTTCAAGGAGTCTGCAACTTGGAATGACTAATGGAGTTGCCATGGAAATAGTTTTGAACTTCTTTTCTACAACCAATTTTGAAAGTTGTTACACCCCCACTTCTGTCATGTCAATTCCAGATTCCAATTTTTGAATATATGAAATATCCTAGAATAGTAGTCAACAACCACCTCTACCCTCATCCTAGCTCAATCAATAAAAAAAAAGGCAATATTTCTCTGCTTATCAGTTTTGTTTTACCTTTTCCTTTCCTTGTGTAAACTTATTATATTCTATACTACTTTTATAATTATTAATGTAAAGCAGTAATTAATGTTAATACTTTGGAATAATAAAGAGAAAAAAAAACCATGGGTTTTGGACTGGTTGACCTTTTTGGATTGTAGGCAACAAAGTTCAAACTTGTGTGCATGGATTTTAATGACTTAATGTGACATTGTTTAATGTGAGTCCACACATTGAACTAGATTGAATATAAAAATGCATGGAATAAGAAGCTTTTTGTTTTCTAATTTTGGTTTACCAACATGTATTTTACTTTATTCAAATTTAAGCAATAAAAAAGAGAATTTTACGGATCAAATATATAAAAATCAATATCCTTTGGAAAATAATAAATAATTAGTTACTTTTGGAGGAAATAAAATATGATTTTTATTATGAACTATTTACTTTCCGTTTTAAATATCGAAACATACACGTTGCTTTCGTAATTTTATAAAAGTTAAAAATAATCAAAAACAAAACCCAAATTTAGCATTTCGATTAGAAAAAAAATATTAAAGAATTAGCTAAACTATAAAAGAACTAAATTAAAAAACTATTAAAGAAAAAGAAAAAGAAAAGCAGGGGTTTGTCATTTTTAGGGATTTTTTAACCGGGCATAAGGGATAAGTGATGCCTTAGGTCATTCTCATCTCTATCCTCTATTTTTAAACAAAAAATTACACTAAAACTATTTTGTTTTCTCTCTTTATTTTAATTAAATAATATTTTTTATACCTTTTATCATTATCTTTTCTGTTTCCTTCAATCACAAGCACTTTCAAAATATATTAAAAAAATTATATGGGATGAACAGTAACTTTTCAAATATACAGAAAAATCACTACTTTTTCTAAAATATAAAAACTCTTCACTCACAACAACCTGAATCACTCTTTAAATTATAAAAACACCCCTCACATAATATAAGGGGTTGGATGAGAATGCTCTTAGTCAGTAGATTCTCATCTATAGCCTGGCTCAATTTCAGGGGTGTACTTCGGGGATAGTTTTTAGGGTTTCGAGTATTTCGGGCCCGGTTTTTTGAGTTTCAAAATTCAAATTCTAGACTTGAAATCCAACCCAAATTTCTCACGGTTTTTTCGGGTTCGGGTTCAGCCTTTTATTGTTGGGTTAATTTGGTTTCGAGTATCCTAAAAAACAAACAAATATAAAAATAACTACAACACTAAAAACAAAAGCTAGCGTGCTCTTTTCACTCGTAACGTAAATAACCAATAACAAAACAACAATAACATGCTAAAATAGTCTAAAAAAGAGTAAAATTTTACGAAGTCCAACCATAATAAACATAACTAATATAACCGTCTTCAACATGTCATGATTAGGTTCGATTATCGTTACTTTTACTCAGAAATTGAAAAACATTACAAAAAAAATAAACAACGTATCCATAATAGGTGGAATGACAACATTCGATATAGGCCAATAATTATTTGGTTTCAAAACTAAAAGTTTATTCGGGTTGACTCGAAACCCAAAATTCGGACCCAAGAACCAACCTGAATTACTTTGATTCGGGTTTGGGTTTGTCTTTTCTTGAGTTCGGGTTTGTCGAGTTGGTTCTGTTCGGGTTCGGGTACGGGTTTTCTCGTGTTGGGATTCGTGTTCCGGTAAAAATGACAGCCCTACTCTATTCCATTCCTTTATTCCAAGTGAGAAAGAAATTGCTTTTAGTGAGACCCCTGACTCCATTACCATATTCAGATGTAAAAGTATAATATATACAATAGTAGCAGGAATCTAAAATCCAAGAAAACAGAAGAGTACTAAGAGCATTCTCATCCAACCCCTTATATTATGTGAGGGATGTTTTTATAATTTAGAGAGTGATTTAGGGTGTTGTGAGTGAAAAGTTTTTATATTTTAGAAAAAGTAGTGATTTTTCTGTATATTTGAAAAGTTACTGTTCATCCCATATAATTTTTTAATATATTTTGAAAGTGGTTGTGAGTCAAGGAAAGAGAAAAAGTAATGATAAAAGGTATAAAAAATATTATTTAATTGAAATGGAGAGAGAAAATAAAGTGAGTTTTAGTGTAATTTTTTGTTTAGAGATGGGGTGGGATGAGAGTGCTCTAAGAAAGTATTAGGTAGCGTTTGGTATGCAGGAATGCAGGGCGGAGTGGAATGATCCATTGTGATAGAATGACGAAAAGTGTGTTTGGTTGACCAAAGGAATGGAATGACTCATTACCTAGTCCATTTCATTCCCTCTAAAACACCCCAATTTCATTCCGTCCATACCCCATGTTTTTTTTATTCCATTCCCTCTTTCACCCATCACCTTCACCACCCTTCCACCACCATCAACACCCACCACCACCACCAACCACCAACCATCGCCATCAGTGCCAGGCGCCCGTCACCGCCACCATCAACCGTCGCCCCCGCTAAAAGAAAAAAATAAAGAAGAACGATGCTGAAATGGTATAAAAGCAATATATAAGACATCGAAGGGACTCAAATATAAAAACACTCTACTAAAACGGAAACACGCGATATACAATATAATTGGATCATGAACACATTGTTTAGAAAGAGAAGTACTCAATGCATCCATAATTGTATAATCTTACAAATCATAGAATATGTCTCTCAAACAACGTTGAAGATTCCAAAAATATAGTCTAAGATCACTAATTCAATATGCATAAATCTGCGTGTAAATTCCTAGTTATGTAAGCATCAAGCTAACTCAGTTATTGCCATATGAAAATATGCTTAGAAATGCCAACTATATGTAGTCTGTGAGCTTGCAGATTTATTAATTCAAATGACCAAATGATTTAACCAAACTATTTAAGGTTATGCCATGTTATGCTATTTGATTCACTATGTTAGTAAGATTCAATCTACGTAAGTCCACAACAAAGCCTATGAAATAAGAGTATGCCCCTATAATGCTTTATCACTAGACACAATAATGATGTTACCAAATGTTGGAATTATGCATTCATTAACCAGTTCTGTGGGTTTTATTTTACTTGGACATAGAAATAAGCCAAGAGGTTTGTTATAAGAGTCTCCAGTCAAATATTTGTAAAAGTTGATGCACTCAACTGTTACTTTTTAGAGTTTAATAAATCCATTATAATATAAGCATACATGGATGTAAAGAAATGATAAACTTTCAGAAGGCATGAAGATGTTGAGTCTCGATAGTTCGATATCTTTTTCACAGATAAATTGTACTTCATAACATGCTTGGTAGCAGGTACAACCATCATTGCTAAAGTGATACTAATGTTAAGGATTTAGCAAATGAAGCTACTATGGCTCAAGGAGACAGTGGTACATCGAAATGAACAAGTATATCAGAGTTTCAACTACCAATCAAGTCAGACTATCGAGTGAAGAATACTAACACGTGTCGTTTCGTATTTGGTCCGAAGCATAATTTGAGTTTATGGAAGCACAATAATGAAGATTATTGTAATAGGTTATGATAGAAACAAGTGTTATGTGGCACTCATCAATTTTCGGTTTAATATTTGTATCCGTCTAATGTACTCGTTTATTATCGGATTTTCATATTTAATAAAGACGTCAAACTATTAATTATGTTATTCGGCTTTGTCTTTATTGTATTTGCGCATCGCTGGTAAACACTGTATTCATAAAATTTTTTAAGTGTCAAATATGTGCATCTAAACCACCTTAACTATGATTTTACCCCCATCTTGATCATCAAACCAAACACAAGGGACCAAATAGCAAAACATCAAAATATTTTCTTCGCCTCCCTTGTAACATCCCAAAATTTCGGTTCAAATTTAACAACTTAGAAGAGATGAGGGGACTCAAAATATTCCCAAGAATATGTAATGGAGAACGTGAAATAAGAAAAATGGGTTCATCCGCATTGGAGAAAGAAAGAAAGAAAGTGGAATTATCCTACATGGGTATAAAAGAAAAGAGAAGTTCTCCCACATCGCTAGGAGATAAAACTTGTGAGCTCTTTATAAGGAGATGAGTTCACATGATAATATTGCTGGGATATATTTTAGTTAGTTTATGCTTGTGGTTTTTGTTTACGGTTTTGTTTAGGATAACCAAAATCCCCGGCTTATGGGTTTTGGGCTTGATATGGGTTGGCCTGCTTTGGCTTGTGTACACCTTATTTATAGTTTTTGTTATTATTGTTTAGGGTTAGAAATCTAATCGTACTCACTCTCAAGTATCGTAAACCGATTTTTGGTATTTGGGACTTAAGAACCTGACGTTTCAATAAGCGTGTGCTTTGAAGTCATTGTGTTCTTAATTATTCATCTTGTTCTTGATTCACCACGTGGTTGGATTCCACTTAATCGCGTGTTACTTGGTATCACATTGGTTTCGAGACCTAAAATTGGCATAAAAGTCTTTAGACCTATTCTAGGCTCGGGTGTGATATCAAAAGCTTAAAGAATTTGAGATTTCGGTGCTGGGATTTGTTTTTGCTGCTGGTGTAGTGGAAGAATTCGAAGAACATATCCTTCGTGTTCATCGGATGTATAGTTGGGAAAAAGATTTGGAGTTATTTGTTCAAAATTCAAAAGATCTCAAAATACCATTAACTGAGGGATTTTTGAGTTATCTCCAAGAAATTTTGTTTTAGACTGCAAGGGTTATCGGCCAAAACCAGTTCTCGACTGCAAGGTTCTTAGTGCTTTGGGTTCTCGATATTGGCTTTTCAGTTACAAGGGTTTCCAGCCAAAACCAGTTCTCGGTTTTGACTTTGGGTTCTCAATGTTGACTTGTGTTCTCGGTTTTGGCTAAAGGTTCTCGGTGTTGAATTGGAGTTTTCGGTTGCAATTTTGCGTTTTCGGTTTTTTTGGGTTCTCGGTAATAATGGAATCCAAGGATACTAGCATGACCACCAATATTCACCAGGAACTTGACTCTGTCATGGGAACGACCACTCGTATTCCTCGTTTGCTATCTGCTGAGGGATTTGATGAGTGGATATTCAAATTTGAAAATACATGAAGATGAAGGATTCTAAAGCTTGGAGGAGCATCCTTAGGGGTCCAACTATAATCACCAACGAGTTGGATGAAGAAAGAACAGTGGCTCCTAAGCCGGTTGAGGAGTACACTAATGCTGACATAGACTGAGTTGAAGAAGATGAGAGAGCCTGTCCACACTCACTCTATCCTTGGCACATGATATTGCTCAAGTCTTTAGTGACATAGCATCTGCCAAGGCATGGTGGAAGGCTCTCATTGATGTGTTTGAAGGTAATGAGGGCGTGCAGCAAAGTGAACAAGACATGTTGCGTCAAGAGTTCAACATGCTTAACCACATCCTTGGTGAATCACTTCATGCTTAAGATGGGTAGTTTGTGGCAAATGGCAATGGTTATGCTTAGAGCCAAGATTTCAACAAAAAAAAATGGTAAAAACAACTAGGTTGTTACCAATGACAAAAGATGGGGTTCGACAAGGGCAATCTTATATGCTACAACTACCACGAGCCGAGTCATTTTTCTCTTGAGTGAACCAATCCTACTAAAGAAGCTAATAAGGAGAGGGCTGTTGTACATGTTGGAAGTGTGGGAACAGCTGGGTCTAACAATGAGAAAGCTATGGTGGCACAGCATTTTGGATGGGAGGATCAAATGAAGGCTCTAAACTTGGGAGAGGAGTTTGCTAACTTGGCTCAAGTGGATGATAAAGAGGAGGAGAATCAAACTAAAGAAAGGGTGAAGGAACTTCGGTTCGCATTTATGGTATCTTCCACTCCCATCTTCAAACAGGTAAACTCTAAATTATATTCTTAACCATGCATTGATAAAGTAAGTTTATATAGAATACATAATGATAATATGATTCGAGAAACGGAAGATGTTAAAAGGGAAACTATACTCTTAAGTAAAATGAAAAACCTCATAAAGAAAAAAAAGATGCTTAACTTAGGATATATCCAAACTTCAAGAAGATTTGAGTAGAACGGAATGTGCTTATATTGATGCTAAAAATAAGATTAATAAATTAACTACCGACCTAGACACATCTAGATTCGAAATTGCTAAATTTGATAATTCCGGTTTCAATGTTAAGAAATTTAATGTATGTAGTGAGGTAGTTGAAAACATGATTGAGAATCAATTGAAATACAAGGATTAGAAAGTTGAGGGTCTTGGGAATAAAAAGGTTCCACCTCCCTTTAATGATAATTATACTTTTCTTCCCTTAACAAAGGAAGAAGAAGAAAGGGAACCTCATTTACAGTATGGTAAAAAGACTGTAAACGAAGTTGTAGGAACAGGTTTTATCAAACATTGAACCTGCCTTAAATAAGAAAATTGATTCTAATGCTTCTACTTCACATTCAGATGAAGTAATAATGGAAGATTGGTCCGAGGATGAAGATGATTTTTGTGTTTTAAATGATTTAAAACTTAAAACTCCTTTAATTTCTGGTGTTTCCAAAACTAATGTTTGTGTGGGCTCTATTTTTAAGAGCGATAATTGTGTGGTTGAACCTTATACCTCAGTTTCATACAATGGTGTGTTTTCTTCTAATATTTTTAAACCTGCTAAGACTGGTAAATATTTTCCACTAAAATTTATAAAAGAATGTGGATCACCTTTATGCTCTTGTGGTAATACTAGTAAAACTGATCAAATTAAAAGAACACCAGCTATCTCATGCAAACCATCAAGACCAGGAGTTGACACAATGGTTTTTATTTAAAGAAACAAACTTGTTACAATTGTGGAACTCCTGGTCATGTCTCTAAAAATTCTCCTTATCGTCCATATGTTCCCTATTATGGGAAAGAACGAAGGAGTTAGCCTAGGAATGGGTTTTAACATCAATATAGTAGAAAACCTTCCATGGCAATTTCCTCAAAGAGTGACTGGATGCTTAAATGGCCAAAAGCCAAGTTCTAAAAATAGAAAAGCCTGTTTTGGCAACTAAACCTGACAAATGGCAACGTTCGGATTCAAAACCGAACTCATGTTTGAAATCAGCTAATGGACAGAAGGTGAAACCGATGTTAGTACATGGAGCCGAAGTCAAATAGCCCACCTGTATTAGTCATAAATTTCTTAAACCTGACTATAGGCGGTTGCCTAAACTCGCAGCTAACCAGTCCTTCACAACTCCTTGTAAATCATCTTGTTCATTATTTGACAACAGGGATTCATTATTTGACAACATGGAGGACATGACATGGCAACAAGTGCCATGCATTGATAAATCTGGTTTACCTAGTGTTACTATGGACTGGGTATCTAAATCTAACTAATCCCACATATTGTGTAGAAACAACTATGGAGGAATATCATTAGACTTTGGCATGTTGATAGTGGGTGTTCCATGCACATGGCACATGACAGGAGACGTCTCTTAATTGTATGACATTGAAAACATTAATGGAGGGTATATATCCTTTATGGGAGGAGAAATCGGGAAGATCACTCATTGTAAGTAATAGTGTTTTACAATTCGATAATGTGAATTATGTCCCTGAGTTGAAACACAGTTTATTGAGTGTTTCTCACATTTGTGATAAAGACTTTTCAACTCATTTTACCAATAAAGGATGCCTCATTTTAAAACCAGGGATTCTTATACCAGGCGATTGGGTTCTTGTCAAATCACAACGAAAATATAATGTGTCACACCCCGACTAGCACAATGCGGAAGCGTAAAATGGGAATGTAACAAACACCTCTGGTATCAACACATTGTTTATAAAGAAACATTACAAACTAATTTACAATATATTACATTTCTTTGTTCTATCATTGTTTTACAGTCTAGGTGGTACAAACAAAACTAATTCGTTAACTAAACGTTCTTACTACTAACACCGTTGCTTCTATTCACATAGCATCGACCACACACTTCAGGCAAGTAACAGATCACCAAATTACTCCGATTTAGGTACACCTGAAAAGCAGTTTAAAACGGGTCAACTACTAGAGTTGGTGAGTTTCACGAGTTTCAAGAAAACAGTAATGAGTATTCACAAGTTAACACTTGTAATCATGAAATAAGTATGTATGTATGTAAATGATGTAATTATGCTAAGCTACAGTGAAGCCTTGACTGTATGTGCTGCGTGCATCCATTTCCCACGCTCCATCAACCACTGTGGCCCCTTTTCCGCCCACAACATGCCCCGGTAGCTATGTCTAACACTACATAGCCTGTTTGTATAAATATGGTCATGTGCAAAAGGCGCTATGTGACACGGAAACCAGGCCGATTCCGTTTGGGTTTGTCAAACCAATAGTACTATTCACAAGCCACCGGCTCGAGGTTAATCACTGTGATCGTGGGGACTTTCGTGTGTTAGCACTTAGATAATTCACATCAATACATGATTCAGGTATGTATATGTAATTAAACATGCTTTTCACCCCAAAAGTTCGTAAAACAGTTTAAAAGTGGGGTCATGAAACTCACGGTTTAGTAGATATTCAGTACTGTATCAGCTCGTGGTTTGTTCGGTCCGCGATTAGTAGTTCCTATAATCAATATTATAATAATATTAATATTTTAATATTATTATAATCTCAATACTAAACTGGGCTGTATAACTAATCTGGGTGTAGCTGGAACACCCAGAAAGTGGCAATAGGCTTAGGTTGTAATGTTGTTCAATGTCTAATACTTAAAACCGAACTTGGCTCAGACTCCCGTTTTCCCAGCTGGGCCAAGTTGCTCGTTTACGTGTTCAGAAAGTAGTTATGGGAAAATAAGCTTGGGTAAATGTATTGGTTAATAACATGATTAAGTTATAAAGAAAGATCACATACTGGGGTCCCGGATTAGCCTCGGGGCCCGTTTCCGTTTATTCAGTTTGATTTGAGAAGAAACGCGCACAATCCACCCGGATTGTCCAGGTTTCTCATAGAAAATTTCATTTTCACTTAATTAGACCAAAAATATGATTTTTGATCACTCTTGGTGTTTTGATTTTCCCGCAGGTTCACTAGTTGCGAACTTGCCGGTTGTTATAAAAACTGAATTTCTTTAATATTCAGATTAGCATAATTAATTAACCGTTAAACATTAAATTATGAAAATTTAACCACTTATCAATTAAAATATGTAGATTTTTATAAAAATATTTCTGGAATTTATTTACTGATTTATTAATTTATAAAAATTTATTTTATCAGCTATATTTCGCCTGAAAATCGTCCGTTTACCCCAAACAATTTCCAAAAATTCCACAAAAATTCCTGAATACTCAAATCATGTCCCAAAACAACCTGTATCAATTCCAGAATGTAAAAATCTCGTACAATATTCTTTTCGGCCCAAATTCGTCTGTAAAAATTCACACGAACGCAAATAACAAAACACCTTTAAACTTCTCCAAATGATCCCAAAATTCATATGTGATCAAAATACATCAAATATAAGTTCCCAGAAACATTTCATAATTTTTGAAGTATTTTAGCTATTTTTCCCAAATAAACGTCCCAATTCGGTAATAAATTCGCCAAATATTCTCGGATGGTCAAAAAATTACCAAATTTGATCAGGCACTTATTGACCTGGTCCCTAATGTCCCCGAAAAATTTCAAGTCTTAACAATATGCAAATCACAACATTAACCTAAATAGCCCGTAAGCGAATGTTTCGGCATTACCTTAGCGGGTTTGGCTCGTTTCCGACCTTTTAATCAAGTTTTCAGGTTCTTGTGCTTCTAAGAAAGCTAGGTACAAGTCTATATCACAAACCAAGAAATATTTCATCAATATAACAGCCCTTAACTTAGGGTTTCGGCTAGTGCACAAAAAAGAACTTTTGAACCGTAAAAACGCCGTATCAACCCTTTTATCCGTGTTTATGGCCAAAAAAACTATCAAAACAGGTTCCTTACCATGTGTATGATCAAAACATATTTATGTACCATTTTTAGGATATTTACACGGTTAGGAATGATTTTTAGTAACCAAGACATGTTTTTATGGTATTAAACAAGTTTAAACAAGTTCAAAAGCTACTTATTTAAGCTCTTTACCTTAGGGTTTGAAGGTTTTCTAGAATTTCAGCTTGCAGCTGCTTGGACTTCAGTTTTTATAAACCAAATTGGATAAACAAGCTTCCTAAACAAGTTTTATAAAAGAATGGGGGGTGGGGGTGGGCTGTCCGATCGGAAGTCCATGGGCCTCCCCTTTGGGCTGTTTTGGCCCATTAATCTGGTTTCTCAAGCCCAAATACGAAAATCCCGGTCCAAATTTAGTTCGGGTTCGGTTTTTGGCGCGAAAAAGTTATCGGGTGCGTTAAACAGCGCGAAAACAAGTGTTTTTCGGCTAGTTTTGTGTAAAATTATAAAAACATACTATATGTTTGTAAAAATCAAAAATATTTTCACGGATCACTTAAAACATTTCAAATAAGTGTTTGGTAAGTCTTTTTCGGCTTATCGGATGATACAATGCTTGGTTTGTAACTATCTTTCGCGTTTAAATCTATAGCGGGTAGTTAAACGAGCATATTTTCGTTTAACTTGTTTGCTATCAAACTAAGACCATATTTCTAATATTTTAGCTTGTATAGATCGTATATCACTTATAGATGCCCCCCCCCCCGAGATATCTGGGTCATAACCCAACCCGTTCGATTAATCGTTCGTTTGTTACGCAAAAGGCGTTTATTTGCTTAATCGGTAAATACGTACTGAGGTATACCTTGTTTTGGCTCAAATGTCACATAATGCATATATGATCGACATGAATCAAAATGTTTTAGAAGAAATTACTTGCTTATTTTCAAAAGTTTCGGAACATAATGTCTTGCTTTGGCATCATGGTCTTGTTCATGCCAATCATAGAAAAACTTAAACCATCTTGCTAAAAACAATATTGTTCGCGGCTTACAAATAAATGATTTTATCATGTTGAAAAGTGTGTTGCTTGCGCACAATGAAAACATCACCGTAAACCGCATAAACCTAAACTTATTAATATAATTTATTCTTTGTTTCAACTGCTTCACATTGACTTGTTTGGTCTCGTAAATGTTCTCAGTATTTCTTGCAATTCTTATTGTTTGGTTATTGCTAATGATTACACACGCTACAGTTGGGTTTTCTTTTTGTCTAATAAGACTGAGTTTGCAGAGTTGATTAAGAGGTTTATTGTGTTGATGGTGAATAAGATGAATTTGAGAGTGAATGGTATACGGGTTGACAATGGTACCGAGTTCAAGAATGCTGTTCTGAATCATTCTTATAAAATCCACTTTTTCTTATTTATAAACCAATGCGGAAGTTTGGTCCCAAAATTTTCTTTTTCTTTTTGACTTATATTCTTCAACACTTAACCTCTACTAGAATCAGCTATCTTATTATACTTTATTAACCACAGTACAACATTTAATAAAAAACAACTTTGTAGAACCTTAAAAGTAAGAGTAAAATTTTAAATCTGTTGATGTGTTTCCTTGATCTGACTCGAGCCCTTGATCATTATCCAACACCTTTTCCTTGATGCTTTACCTAGTGCAAACGAACATTCATTATTAGTTTAGCGCGTGCGCGCGCACACACATATATATAAACTAACTATACAACTTACACACAAATTATGACTTAAAAACACAAAAAAAAAACATCAATATTTGGTAATTAAGTGTAACCCAGTTATAATTTAGCGTAACCTGATCTGTCTTTGCATAAGGTTGGCGCAGCCTACTAGCCCATATTTCCGTGTTTTTTGCATTTTAAGTTTGCTTATTCAATCCTCGACTTCTTGTACCTGATTCTAACCAAAAATATCACTTCAAGGGACATTAAACCCATTGTTTGATATACTTTTCCACCTTGCTACTTATATAATAAATTTCTAACGTTGACATACTTGATATTGATATCTTATATTTTTATCAAACGGATCAAAATGGTTGTAAGTCATTCAGTGAACACATTTTTTATGTTCTAACAATTGAACTCAATTATTTTCCTGTAGTGCTTCTATTATCTTCATCAAATGAATCAATAGCCAAATGCTTTCTAACATAGGTACTTCTAAGTTTAGATTGATATGAACGGGTCAAATCCACCAATTAACTAAACTAAAAGTATGAACACGAGTGAGTCAAACACATGCTAACATTATACAACTCAACTCCCAACATTATAACTACTCGTTTTTAACATCTACGCCTTATTACTAATTTAAATTCCATTAACATATTCTTACAGAGTCTCGTTTATACCCTTATGTAGTCTTAGAGTGTAAGTCTACTTATCTTTACTCGTAGGATTTCGAAGGCATGAAAAATTCTATTGACACATTAGCTCCCTAGCTTCAACTTTCTTAGGAACATTCAATTCGACAATGACATGTTAATATACTTAATCCATGACCCTTAATGCGACACTCCGTAAAATAGGTCATTTTCTGTACATTCCTTAAACATGATTCGTTACGTTAATTCCCGAATGATTAAAATTTGTTAAGTTTAATCGCAACGAGTCTAGCATAGGCATGCATATGCACGCTACATTACAAATGAGTAATTTATTTTTAGTCAAATTACTCAAACTTTCAGATTTATTTGACGGATACAGACGTTGGTGATAATTTTAAACAACTCGAACATATATTTAAATGAACCAGGAAGTTTGAGTTATAAGTTATACGATTATATTTTGTAAGTATTCTTATAAAATATTAATTTTGAATACGAAATGAATTGCAGACGCCTATTAATTATTTATAAATTCTATGTCTTGTTATACTACGGGTACATAAGCATACATACATTTAAATGCATAATTAACACCTAGCTACATAAAACAAATACCTGAAGAATACATGTACATGTATGCATATAAAAGGGCTCATCATACATACACGTATATATGTAAGTACGTATATAAGGCTATATGAAATAAGTTTCTATATAAATTATTATATATTATAAATTATAACTTTCTTTTCAGAGACATATTCACTATTCCTTTGGAAAATCGTTTTAACTGTTTGTACGCAGTGCTTTACAATGTGTATTTATTTGTTTGTCTTTAACGTGTTACACGTGGTCCGCCACATATTTCTTCAGCACCAACATATGCAGGCAACAGTGCAAAACCTCTCTCTGTGTGTATTTTCAGTAACTCAAAGGGG
Organism: Bidens hawaiensis; assembly: GCF_021521415.1. Lineage (NCBI taxonomy): Eukaryota > Viridiplantae > Streptophyta > Magnoliopsida > Asterales > Asteraceae > Bidens > Bidens hawaiensis. Next base: position 158,212 of record NW_027495655.1, read on the forward strand.
TTTCTCTCTCAATCTTCATCTCTTTTGATGTCGTCGTTGCCGGATTCCATTTTCGAATTCGAGGCAGTGAAGATGTTAGAGGTAAGACGGTGATGTTTTACCGCCTCCCGCTCCTAAATCTGCTCTCTCAGGCTGTTGCCGGGTTCCGTTTTGGAACCCTAGGCGACAGCTGTGGCTGTGGGGGAGCTATAACGGTGATTTTTGGCTGTCATCGGGTTCCATGTTGGAGCCCTAAGCGATGGCGGTGGTGGCCGTTGCCGGCTTCCGTTTTGGAAGCCTAGGTGGCGGAACAAAGATGGTGATTTTTGACTGTCTTCGGGTTCCATTTGATCTCGGGTAAGCGGTTGATTGGGATGGTCATTGGGTCCTTAGTTCTGCCCTTTTTTCTTCTATTGTTTGTTGAAATTTAGAAGATATTTGTAAGGTTATGAATTTGCTGTCGATGCTTTGCAAGGCAGCAGACCCAATTTTGGTGGTCACTCACTTTCAAATCTTTTCTTTTGGGTTTGCCTTAGGTAATGGAAACCAACTATGTTGAATCCAAAATAATAAGATGGTTAGTGTTTGTAGTGTTATATGGGTTTTTGTTTTGGCTTATGTTAAACAAGCAAATTAGCCAGGAAAGAATGAGTACCTTATCAAGATTTAAGTGTTTATTTTGCTACAAGAAGCAGCAACAACCATGGACCAAACCCAAATTCTGTCTCAAATGTCAAGAAAGATGTCTAGAAAGAAACACTCAGGTGGGATTATTCTCATTGTAGTGGCGGTTTTCGATGTTTATGGCTTGAATGGTGTTCAACATTGTGATCGGATTCGTTGTTATAAAGGCTTTGTTGATGAACTTGGCTTCATCTAACCTTCAAAGTTGTAATTTTTCTTTGTGCTATGATGATACAGTGGCGGATTTGCAATAGTGGGGTTTGAGGTTATGATGATTGTCGAAGGTCTGAACCTCTTCAAATAGATTGATTGTTTTTATATCTTTGATGCGGTGCTTTGATTACGAGCTGAAATGATGAGATTGTGCTCATTTTACTGGCGGTTTTTGGATGTTTGTTTGGTTTGAAACCGATGTTTGTGTGGTTTGATACCGATCTAAGCGCATTTGATGTTGGTTCGTTGCTGCTCCATTCTTACGAGCTTTATTTCTTTGTTAACTATATGGAAGCTTGGTTGTACTTTAGTGGTTAATTGGCCTGCTTATGTTTGTATATTGTGTTTCGCTATGACGCATCATTATATGGAATGATAACGTGTGTTGCAACCACAACGAAGATCTGCGTCTTCCTTTTGTACCGCTGAACTTTGAATTACTTTTTGAGAAGATTCGATTGACTCTCGGGTCTCGATAGCCAATATCTGAGATTCGTCTATGGTATCACAACCCCCCGCAACAAGGGGGGTCGAAATACTACTTATTTTATATATTACATAGTTAAGTGGTGAAAGCAACCGATACAATATAATAAACGAAACGTCTGGTTGGTCAAAGCAACCGACACAGTATAAAAAACGAAACGTCTGGTTGGTGAAAGAAACCGACACAGTATAATAAACGAAACGTCTGGTTGGTGAAAACAACCGACACAAATGTAATAAACGAAACGTGCGGTTGGTGAAAGCAACCGACACAAATGTAATAAACAAAACATCCGGTTGGTGAAAGCAACCGACACAAATAAACGGCTAGTTGGGTGAAAGTGAATAGCATAAGACGACTTGCGAGTCGATAACGGTAACTAATTGACCTTACGCGTTTAGGACGTGTGAAGGAAGCGGACCCAGGTCCAAACTGTAATTGCTAACGAATTGAACATTGAACGTACGAGGTGAGTTTCACAACCCCCTTTTACTGTTTTATTGTTTTATAAATTCGGGGGTGGAAAACATACACAACTGCTTTTATATACGGTAATTAGAAACAAAAACACCTAATCCTTATGTGAACATGAGTTGAACTATGTAGTGCTATAAGTCCCTTGCTTGCATACTATAAACATTAGCTAACGGAGTTAGCCACAGGAATATACGAATAGTACTATTGACGTTGACATTTCCCCCTACTATTAGGTTAGTCGCTCTAACCTTCGATATTGCATCGAAACAGGGTGCGTTATATTCCATCTATGAGATTTGAATAGGGCAAAAGGATATAAGTCGTGGTTTGGTTATAGGCTCAAGGTTCGTCATATTAATTCATAGATTTAGCTAGTCTACGGAGGATCATCGTATTTGTTTCAAAAGATTGTCGTATACTTATTTGTGAACCGATTCAATGCTTTATGAATAACGTGATTTTATATCGAGTCTCAAAACCTGTGAACTCACCAACCATTGTGTTGACTTTTTAAAACGTACGTTTTTTAGGGAATTAACAAGCACTTAAGGAATCATGAAGACGTGACCTCAAGGCATAATTAGGATACCATTTGGAGGGGTTTCGCTTGTATCCCTATTGATATTTGGGGTCATATACGAGAAATCCCAATTTTATCTTAAACTAATTTATTTAAAAACATGTTATGGTTTATAAATGCTTTTTAAAACTATTGGTATCCTAATGCTACTATGTTGGCGATAATCATATGCTTACGGTATACATGATGTCACGAACCCGCGTTTCCATTTTAGCGGGGTGTGACAGATTGGTATCAGAGCCATTGGTTATAGCGAACTAGAAGGTCTAGTCTATAACTGGTGACTCGCATTAACATGTTCATTGCATGCATACACGTTTACATAATTACATATCATTTATAGTACGGAAATTTTTGTCATAAGGAGTTTTCCTCATCGTTCACGCAATCCGTATCCATTGTTGTTACAAACAACCCTTAGTCACTTCACGATTTGTGATGCACTAGTTTTGGAACTCGTGCCAACCACATGTGATGGAAAGCAGTGGGACCCGCACCCTAGTAGTGACTTGAGACAGTATACTTAACTGAGCCGGGATAACTCGGTAACCTCAATGTACCTTTTGGGAATGAGGACTGACAACTCCGGTAATGGGAGTACCGAATTGATATAATGCTAGCGGAAAGCCGTAGTGATCAAGAAACGTCCCATATGGCTTTGATTCTGAGCCGGAAAATAGGGTACACAACCATAGGGTGCGCCTGAAATATTTATGGACGTATACCACATAAGAGAATCTGTGTCAATATCTACTTGAATCTTATGCAATGGTGTGGCGGCTAACAGGCGTGAACTTTAGTAGGGTCAGCGGAATAATTAGAAAAAAAAAGAGTGCTACTCTTCTGGTGTTCAGACTGAACCATTTGTTTAACATCCTATCTTAAGGATGCACCTTAATGGACGCATCCTGACCATTCTATCTCACGCAACTTCAACCTTTGATTGTTAACAAATATTTTGTTGTCAATAATAAAGTGTTAGCATGCGATAATGCAACTAAATAGACATTTTAGTTCCCTTACATGTAAGCTCTAATATGGAAGACACTCGGGTGACCATGCAAGGCAGATTACCATTACGAGTGCACACGTAATCGTAATGTGCAATGCATGAAAATCCAAGTGAATACTGTAGCTCAAGTAGATGCTCACATTAATCCAAAATCATAATTTCCTTAATCAAGATTCAGTCTAAGATTAAAGCGAACGTCCATTGGGGTAACCATGGTGACGCCCTACGATACCTCGATCTATCTTCGTTTACCTAGAATGTTTGACATTTCACTCCATTATCATGGACGACCAACATTTGGCACTGTCAGCAACAGAACTTTCTAGGTACTCCTTTAAGATTATTCCTTGATTTTTGGGTCTCTATAACCAAGCCGATGTAAAAAAAATAAAATAAAAAAAGAACCGTTCCTGGCATATTATTACATCGTGGAGTAACAATAAATTATTTTTCTTTCATAACCTACGCCTTCATTACTTTTACGGATGTTTCCTGTATGGCACAAATAGGTTGGTGGCTCCACAGCCTAACTTCGTCCGATATTTATGAAAGGTTCTAGTAATCTTACTACAAATAGAGTAAATCGACTTTTATGTGATCAACGTGTTGTATGACATAATACAACATAAATTTTATTTATCTTGTAAAATTTCATCCCTTGAAATAAAACCCTTCGCATACACTTCCTAGTTGCTTCTAACATCCGAAACTCTCACTAGCACGCGCAATAATTACCAACGTCTTCAACATAGCCTTGTAATATGCCTAACGATTCAAATTCACTTTGCCTTCATTGGAGCTTTCTACCAAGCGTTGAAAACTCTTAATACAACACTGTTGTTTCCTTCGGCCCACGCACTGCATCGACTTAAATATTTTTAAACATCTTCAACATTGTTGTTACACCATGTTCCTTGTGTTTTATCGCTATCACTCCAACATTCTCCAATCGTCATATAATAAAAAAAAATTTTAGCCACCATGACAATACTCTGATTGGCAGCCGTTGATCAATTGCCATAATTATTGTTATGATAGGACCCTTCGCACGTCATTACAAAGTTCAGTGATTTCCCCTCCCCTTTGTTTAAGTTGAAACTGATTACATCCTTCGATGTTTATCTAGCTCATCAAATCGGGTTCACCTTGAAAACCCGAACCGGTTCGGAACCGGTTTTTTTCACAGCGGGTAGAAAATGAAACCGGTTCCAGTCAGGAACCGGTTCGGTTCCCGACCCGAACCGATGCCCAGAAATGCAAACTTTTAGGAACCGGGTAGGTTGGAACCGGAACCGGTTTTTACGTAAAAACCGGTTCCACCGGTTTTTTTTGAAATTTAAACATTATAGTCGTTAGGAACCGGTTCCAACGGCTATATAGCTGTTTTTGACCGTTGGAACCGGTTTTTTAACTATAAATAGGTTATCTTCTTTCTATAAATAGCAAGGTTTGTTTGTGTACTTGTTAAACCACTCCCAAAACTATAAAACACACTCCAAACCACAATTAACCTTAAACCGACAACAAATGGCAACCAATGATTACGTTGTTATGGTGATCGAAACAACAAGATGTCCCGATGTTTGGGTTCATTACGATTTGTGTCTCATGACCGACTCACATGAGTTGGCACGTTGCAAATATTGCTCGAAGTTTCTTAAAGCAGCGTCCAACTCGACATTACGAAAACATACGAATAAGTATTGTCGAGAGAAAAGAAGATTGGAAGCTAAAAAAACGGAAGTGGGAGAGTCGTCCGGCTCTACAACCCAAAAATAAGTATTCCCGAATTAAAACGACGGACTTTGTTTTTTATGTTTTAGTTGTTATGTTTAGTATCGTTTATGTTTTAATATTGTTTGTAATAGTTATTTTTTAGATGAATAAAATGTTCGTCGTTATTAAAAAAGTAACAAACAATTAATCATGAGTAACAAAAGTAATTATAATAAAACAAATCAAAACTAAATATTAGTTGAACAAGTTACAAATAATTTTACCAAAACAAATAATTACAACTCTTCTTCGTCTTCATTCTCGTCTTCACCCTCGTCTTCGTTATCGGAAGAAACCCCGTCCTCCGCCTCCTCATCATGAATATGACGCTCTATTTGTATTTCGTCTTCAAAGTTCGCCTTGTGTTGTACACGATCCACCGCATCCAAATGGTCCTTTAGGCAAATGCAAACCTCTAGAGACTCGGGAGTTAGTTTTGTTCTTCGCATAGATAACACCCTCCCATTAAGAGAAAAAACCGATTCGGAAGCAACCGTTGAGGCTTGTACGGCAAGCAAAGCACGAGCCATGGTGGATAGAATGGGAAATTCGTTTTGTTTACCTTTCCACCAAGCCAACAAATCAATATTGCGAATTTCGTCGACCGTTGCGCCCTCAACATAGTTTGCTCCACTATATCGACCAAGTTCGCTACTTGGTGTGTTTCCTCTTTGCCTCTTAGATGCCGATTCACGAATCCCATTCATCAAGTTTATAAGTGGGTCATTGCACGGCCTACCAGTTGTTGTTTTTTTCACAAAAGACGATCTCGTGCTTGGACCATACATTTGAAAATAATGGTCATAAAGGTCTTGAAGGTTTTTGTTGAACTTGTCCTTCGCTTCCGTCGACAACTTCGGGTCAATCTCGTGCGTACCTAAGTTGTCGAATATTTCCTCAATCGTTGTTTCAACCCCATTAACATTCCAATAGGGGTTTAATGCGGCGGCACAAGTAAAGACCGGCGGTATGATTTCAAAATATTTTATGAACTTTTCTTTCATCACCGCAACAATATTTTCGAAGAGTTTGTTCTTCTCCGCAAAGCTTTTAAAAACACAAGACATATAGTACAATTCTTGCAAAACCCAACAACTAGTAGGGTAATAGACTCCCGATAATTTTGTTGTTGACTTTTTGAACACATCAAGATACTCCAACAAATAACCGACTTGGACCCAAACACTTTCCGGAAACATATCGGCCTCGCGTTCTTCAACAAGATTGTTATGAAAAGCTTGTAAAGTTTGGCGTTGGGCAAAAGCACACTTTAACATATGACAAGTTGAGTTCCAACGGGTTGGAACGTCCCAATTCGGCCACAAATACTTTCTTTCAACCGACTTGCAATAGTTCTTATATTCAAGATGTCTTCTTTTACCACTTTTGAATACATCTTGTAACATAAGTCTAAAGTATTTTAAATCATCACAAATGTGTTCATTGTCAAGACCTATTTGGACAACCAAGTTGATGATATGTGCAACACATCGGACATGAAAAAAATCCACGAAACAAGGTGGTGAATATTTAATGATAAATTTTTCAGCCGCCTTAGTATTGTTTGAAGCGTTGTCAAACGAAATCGAAAATATTTTATTTCTAAAGTTGTAGTCGTTATAACTTCATCAAGTAATTCAAACAATTTTTCGGCGGTATGTGGGAACGGGAAGTTTTCAAAAGCGATGGTGCGTTTCATCAATTGCCATGTCACCGGATCAACCCAATGAGCGGTGACACATATGTATGATTCAGGCAACCCGTGTGGTGCCGACCAAACATCGGTAGTTAAACTAACCATGGCTTCTAAAGAATGAAAAGACTCGATTAACTCTTTTTTAGCACACTCCCACAACCTGATACAATGACGTCTTAAGGTAGTACGACTTAAATGTGTGTATCTCGGTTGTAGAGTTTCGCGAATCAACGACGTCAACTCTGGGTCATCAAAGTGGTTAAACGGCAAACCTCGTTGAATAACGAACTTTGTCATTCTATCTTGAACTTGAGTCGTGTTGTAACGAAATAGTGTACCATCTTTACCCAAGTCAATTTGATCGGTCGCACCAATCCCTTTCAACGCCTTGCAATATGGCTTCTCGATGTGCTTTCTCAAAGTAGAGTTGGAATCGTGCTTTAATATTGAACCACATAGTTTGCAACGAGCATTTTGATAACCTTCGTCATCCACAATCAAATCCCAATTCTTCCATACGTCTTGGTTGCGGTTATGGTTGACTACCGTAACAACCCTTGGGTCCTCCGTAACAGGAACGGGGGCAACAAAAACACTCTTCTTAGCCTTTTTGTTAGTTTTTTTGATGGGTGCCATAATAATATTTAGTTGGATGGTCGGGTAAAGGAACGGGCTTGCTAAAGGAGTAGTATTGTAGTTTGTTTTAAGCGGATTTTATGCTCGTTAAATATCGTCAATACCGGTTAACTATCCTGTTAAATAATATCCTGTTAAATATCGTCAATACCGGTTAACTAATTTAAGCGGATTTTATGCTCGTTACCCAAGGTGTAACTCTTACGGGTCAAAAATTGGTCAGCCGCGTTGACTTTACCGAATCGGTCCATAAAATCCAACAACCTTGTTGCAAGTCATCTGGCTGTTACCAGAAATACGAGTTACTTGCGGAACCCTAAGTAAACATCGCTTACGCCGCCTTCTTGTTCTATTGTGTCTTTGCTATGTACCACCATTATATGTGTCTACCAATGTTGCCTAGGAATATCGCAACAACATGCTGCCTCTCGTGTTGCCAGAAAATGCTGCAGTCGTCATGAGGTCTTTAATCTTCTCCTCGGCTTCAATGCTATAGTATGGATTAGAGATGTTCTTAAGTTTAGGATGATATGGTTGATGAATGCCGGTATATATATATATATATATATATATATATATATATATATATATATATATATATATATATAGCATAAGAACTTTTGGAAATTGAGAACTATAAGAACCATTTTGGACCACAAAAAAACTCAAAAACAAAAAAAATCATAAAACAAAAAAAAACACAAAAGTAAAAAAAGTAAAAAAACCAAAGTTCTTATTTATCATCCCGGTTTCTAAAAAAAACGTAAAAGAAAAATTCTCGGTTTAGCTAAATTATACATATACATATATGTATAATATGTACATATATGTACACACATGTTTTTTTTCCTATACACATATATATAATTTAAGGTAAATGATAACGTACGTATGTGTACATTACATAACTATAGATTAAATGAAAGTATACATATGTGTATAGGTATAATACGAATTAAAAAGAAAAAAAATCGGTTTTTTTATTATACATATATGTATAATATGTACACACATGTTTTTTCCTATACACATATGTATAATTTAAGGTAAATGATAATGTACATATTTGTATATTACGTAACTAGAGATTAAATGAAAGTATACATATGTGTATAGGTATGATACGAATTAAAAAGAAAAAAAATTCGGTTTTTTTTTTTTAATAAAACCGGAATGAAATATAAGTATTTTGTTTTTTTTATTATTTTAAAATTTTCGGTTTTGTTTGTTTTATAATTTTTTAATATTTTTATAGAGGGTTTTTTTAGTGGTTTAAAATAGTTCTCAAGTTCTCAATTTACCAATGGTTCTCTTAGGATCCTTACCCTATATATATATATATATATATATATATATATATATATATATATATATATATATATATATATATATATATATATATAAAGAGAGAGAGAGAGAGAGAGAGAGAGAGACGAGTATACAGCTTGTTTGTTGCCAGTTTGTGAGATAAAGAATGGGGAGACCAAAATATAGGGAGTATTGTAGGAAGGAGATTGAGATAGATTTTATGAATTGGGACTGTAAACTTGCATGGAATTTGAATGGCGAAGATAGGGTACGATGGAACAGATAAAGATATGCTGGAATCTTCTTTATTACCAAGATTTCTAATTGGGAATGTAAACTTGAATGGAATTTGAATGGCGAAGATACGATACGATGCAACAGATAAAAATATGCTAGATTCTTGTTAAGTTCCAAAATTTCTCCAAGATTAACAAAATAAATGAACAAAATAAGTAAATGTAAGTTTGTTTTTGTTTACATGTGTGACGGGTACGTGTGGTTAGACAAGAGAATATACAACAATTTGGTAGATCTCTAATACTGTGATTCAGTTTTTTATTATATGAGGGGAGTTCTAGGAAGAAGTCAGTGTAGGATGCTGTGCACGAACCCGCTCAGTTGTTTAATGCGCTGCTCTCGAGTTAGTGGTTTTTATACAATCTTTTCTGTTATAAATATTAATAATATACATACGCATAATATGAGCCAAAGTTAAGTGTTCATGTAATTTTTTAGCCATACTAATAGTAATATCATAGTGATGTGCACGAACTGACACGTTAAGTCTAGACGTCACATCTTCGTGTTTTATAATTTATTGTCATTGTTTAAATTAATATTTAGTAACAACTTTTATTCGATAATAGATAGTTATATGTTCATATATATTTATTTATATATTCTATAATAAATAGTGGACTTTATGTCTTTATGCATGTAACTATAATTACTATATTTCATATAATGATAAAGTAGCAAGTATATCACATTCATATATATATATATATTCTAATAATAAGTTTTAAGTGCTTATATTATGTTCTTAATCTCTCATAACATCAGGTGTTATTAATATTCCCAATAACTACTGATATTTTCATAAGACAAATAATAATGGCACTTATTATAATTTTAGTTTTCATAAGTGCTCATAACTAATACTGGAACAAATGTTGAGTATACTTGCTAACTCGTTAATCTTTATGTTGTACAGTACTGATCACAACAATATACTTTATCTTAATTATTGGTATTAATCAATACCATATTGCGTTTAATATTTCACCGTATTAAGATAGAAATGTTATATCGACATATCCTGGACTGTATGCATTCATTTATGGTTTAGTAAGGTGTTGTTTGTTTTTTAAGACAAAAACTGTCTGCAATATGATTTAACCATGGTTAAATAACATTTAACCATGATTTCATCTGATTTCATGTCTGCAACTGAAGATGTGGTCTAAAGGTTTGCAATATGAAAATATAATATTGTTTGTTTTATAAACTGGGTATCGTGTTCATAAGTTGAAAATTAGTTACCTGTCATACATATCACAGTAGATATAAGTCATTTAACGTCTGTAGACTAGTAAAATAGTTGGTGGTGGGCGGTGGACGGTGGGCGGTGGTGGTGATGGACGGTGATGGTGGACGGTGTTGGTGGCGGATGGTAGGTGGTGGTGGTGGCGGACGGTGGGTGGTGGTAGTGGACGATGGTTGTGGCCGACGGGTGGGTGGTGGTGGTGGTGGTGGCGGATGGTGGGTGGTGGTAGTGGACGATGGTTGTGGTCGACAGGTGGGTAGTGGTGGTGGGTGGTGGTGGTAGATGGTGGTGGTGGTGGGTGGTAGATGGTGGTGGTGGTGGGTGGTGATAATGGACGGTGGGTGGTGGCGGTGATGGACGATGGTGGCGGCGGACGGTGGTGGGTGGTGGTGGTGGCTGACGGTGGTGGTGGGTGGTGGTGGTGACGAACGGTGGGTGGTGGTGGACAGTGGTGGTGGTGGCGGCGCACGATGGGTGGTGGTGGTGTTGGACATTGGGTGTTGGTAGGATGTTAAGAAGTGTGAAGATGTGTGAAGAAGTTAAACAATAGCTTCTTTTTTAAGACAATAAAAGCAGTTTGCAGATCTTATTTAAAAAAAAAAACAAACAGTCTTCAGAAACTTATGTCTGTGGGCGGGCATACATAAGCCTCGTGCAGATGTTTTAAACAAAAACAAACATCACCTAAATAACTATTATAGTTGCTTTGACTTATTAAAATAATTCTTGTGAAAGTTTTCTATGAGAGAGCTTTGATTAACTTGAAAGCATGTTCAAGTTGATGTATTTAGTAAAAAATTAAGCTCTAAAATCAGAGGTTGTTATAAAAATCCATTGTTGACGCTCACAGTGACACCACCAAATCAGCAATTTCATAATATATTAACAAAGTCTTATCTATTACTTGGTTTTAATGTATATGCAGCGTAATGACTATTGATTTTTGAATTTATTTAATTATTATATATACCAATTAATAGTTTTGTTGAGGACTTTATCGGGTCACTTGATAGTACCTTTTAATTCTGGTCCATAATAAATGTAACAAAAGCCGATCGAGTGCTATCTTTTTAGTTACTGTATTGTAACGAACGTGACGGAGACCGATGAAATTCGCGTAGACTCATCACGTTTTGCTTTAGTTCTAGTACCGTAACGAATGCAACAAAAATCGACCGAATGCCATTTTTTTTGTTTTATTCCGTTATTGTAACGAACGTGCTGGAAATCGACAGAATTTAGACTCATCGCCTCAACGCTGAGGATCGAAAACATTCTAGCTTTACCAACGCTTGAGTTTTACCAGCCGACGCCACCCTATTGGTCTGTTCACCTAAATTTTTATAATTTTTTTTAGTTCCGTTATAATAACACACGTAACTGAAACCGACCGAATTCAAGTCGATTTACCATTGTTCGGATTTTACCAACATCACGCCGAGTAAAGTACTAGTTCAATATAATTAGACGAGTAGACTTACCTGTTTTATTAATGATTTAATGTGTTTAATGCATATTATCGTGGGGAAAATAAGTGTCAAGACGTTATAATATTATTTTATCTCTTTAGTTTTTGTCAAACCATTTAGTTGAAAGTAAAGTAGTTTTAGCTAGACCCACACACACATTACATAGAATAAGAAAATTCAAAAGTTTGGACTTTCATGTCATCAAAGAATCGCATCATGTTTCATTAATTTGAGGCATTCTTTTTCTTGTTACTCAAAATAGGATATCACTAAAACGTGCAAACCAAAGGAGAAGAAATAGTAATAAATAAATAAATAAATAAAAGACGCGTTGATATTTTTAATTACTTTGAATAAGGTAATTACACAACACAAAATAAAAGTAGTGTCGTACCAATTACACTATTTGTAAATATTCAGAGTAATTACAAAATTGTTACCTTACGTGTTTTTTTTTCTCTCCGCTTCTTAGTTCGTACCATTTGCATGTTAATTTTAATTTGCATTCGATCCTGCCTCTATAACATAGATATTTCGTACCTAATCAGCTAAATACTGTGAAAACCGATTTAAGGGGGGTGTTTGGGATTTCGTATTTTACCTCCTTATGACCTATTTAAGTCCTAAGTTATAAGTTACAAAGTTGTAACTTATCACTTATACACTCACAAAATCTTACTTTCCCAAACACCTTATCACTTATAACCTATAAGTTGTATGCTAGTACTGCAGTATATTTGAGGTTTATTTTCGTGAATATGATTCTAATAATATTATGTTCAAATATATTATACACTATACTGTATACATATATTAAACGTGTGCTTTGAAGTCATTATGTTTATCATTCACATTTTACTTTTGTTCTTGAACCACCACGTGGTTAGTTTCCACTTAAATACATATATACTTGATATCATATTGAAAGAACCATCCACGGGACTTACAATTGGTATCAAAGCTTTACGAATCACTCATGGCTCGGTTGTGATATCAAAGATTCAAGAAACTGGTGCTTTTGGATTTTTCGGGGTGCTCTGGTTTTTGAAGATTTTTGTGGTTTTTGGCTGTGTTTTGGTTTGTTCGATTATTGAAAGTAGTTGGAAACGGAAGAACACGAAGAATATCTCCTTCGTGTTCATCGGATCTTGTTGGTTATTGATTTGGGATAAGATTTAGCCAAATCTTGTTTGAAGTTCAAATGATGTCAAAATCCCTTTTTTATCGGGATTTTGTTTATTCTCCAAGGCAAGGTTCTCGGATATTGGGGTTCTCGGTGTGCATAGTATTCAGCGACAATGGTTCTCGATTGGATACTCGATTTTGGTGAAGTCTCGAGTGTTCAATCAAAGTGAGTTTATGACTAAGAGTGATTCTCGGTACAAGGTTCCGGTTAAGAGTGGCTTTCGATAATAGTGAGGGTTTTCGGCTCACTAAAGAATTTTTTGTTGTAGTTAGGTTCTCGGTTCAGTTTGAGCATTCTGCTACAATGGAGTCAAAGGATAACACTTTTTCAACTAATATCCATCAGGAGCTTGACTCCGTGATAGGAATCACAAGTCGCATTCCTTGTTTGTTAAATGTTGATGGTTATGATGAATGGAAGTTTTGATTTGAGAAGTACATGAGAATGGACTCCAAGGCTTGAAGGAGCATTCTCAGGGTCCAACAATTATAACTTATGAGTTGGATGATGAAGATAAGACTATGGCTACTAAACCAGTTGAATTGTTCACAGATGCTGACTTTGATATGGTCGATGATGATGAGAGCGCCTTATCTACACTTACTCTGGCTTTGGCTTTTGACATCGCTCTAGGTTTTTGAGAAATCAAGTCAGCCAAGCCTTTGTGGGAGGCTCTCATTGATGTGTTTGAGGGCAATGAAGACATGCAATAAAGTAAGAGGGATATGCTGCGTCAGGAGTTCAACATGTTTAACCACATCCTAGGTGAATCACTTCATGCCTAACTTCAAAGATTCACCAAGCTTGTGACTCGGATGAGATCTGCAAAAATTGACTTGACTCTTTTGGAAGTCAACAAGAAACTCCTAAACTGACTCCCTCATACCTAGGATACGAATGTTGCTGGGATATGAACTGACTCCCTTAAACCTGGGATGAGATCTGGCTAGGTTGACTAAATGAGATGAAGGTTGTGATAAACTCTTGTGAAATGGATGAAAACAGCGTGCTATCAATCATGCTAGCTCCTACAGCACTGCTGGTTTGAATTCATCCACTAATAATGCTTTTTCAGTTCAAAATGGGTTTGCTTTATTCATATCCACATTAAACCAGTCCAATGCTCTAGTCTATCACTCAAGCACTTCACCCAAAGCCTCTCTAAAGAATACAACTGCTACTCCGTCCAAATCTTCATCATGCTCAATTACCAAGCCAGTTCCTCAGATTCCCACTATCTCTAAGGAAACTGAGGAGAATATTTCTCTAATAGCAGGTTTCATGAACTACTATAATGCCTTTCTTGTCGGTGATATAGTTCCACCAGTCATGTTTGCTAAGTTGGATCATATCCAATTGGAATATGTTGAAGATATGGACATCTCATGGAAAATGGCTATGGTGGTGTTGAGGGCAAAGAACTTCACCAAAAAGACTGGCAGAAACAACTAGGCCTTCACAAATGATGGGAAAGTGGGTTTTGACAAGTGAAAATTCAGGTCCTACAATTGCCACGAGCTGGGTCACCTTGCTTGTGAATGAACCAATCATGATAAAGAACCTAACAAAGAGATGACACTGATTCCAGGTGGGCAGACAAGATCAGATGGGTCTAGTAATGAGAAAGATATTTTGGCTTAGCAGTTTGGATGGGAGGAGCAGATGAAGACATAGAACTTGGGAGAAGAGTTGGCAAACTTGGCTCAAGTTGATGCAGTTGAAGTGGAAAATCAAACTGAAGAGAAGGTGAAAGAACTTCAGTTTGCATTCATGGTATCTTCCACCCTCGGCTCCAAACAGGTAAATTCTAAACTATGCTCTCAAGCCTGCATTATTAATTAGGCATGTATAGAATTCGCAATGATAACATTCTTCAGGAGATGAAAGATGTTAAATGTGCTAACAACACCTTTAAGGCAAATGAAAAACTATGTAAAGAGAAATAGATGCCTAATTAAAAGATGTTGCTAACTTAAATAAGATCTAAGTAGGCAAGGTTATATTTATCTTGATGCCGAATATAAGATAGCTAAATTAACTGCTGAACTAGACGCTTCAAAAATAGAATAGCCAAAATACACGCTGATCAACATTAAAAAATTTGACGTATCCAGTGTAGTAGTTGAAAATGTGATTGAGCATCAATATAAATACAAAGATAAAAAAGGTATAGGCATTGGGTTTAACAGGTTCCCCCACCAATCAATGATAATTATACACCGCTTCCTATAACAAAAGAGGAAGAGGAGAGGGAACATAATTTGCAGAATGGTATGAAAGCTATAAATGAGACTGTGGGAAAAGCCTCACTCAAACCTATTGAGCCCGTGTTTAGTAAAAAGGGTGATACTAATGCCTATACTACACGCGCAGATAATCGAATATTGGTCAAAGGATGATGAAGATTTTTGTGTTTTGGATAATTCTAAACTTAAAACTGATCTACTTTCTGGTTGTGTTAAAACTAATGTTTGTGTGTTCTTTATTTTTAAAAGCAAAAACTTTGTGCTTGAACCTTCTATTATTGATTTTAATATTGATTTAGTAAATGTTAATACTGTTAAACCAGCTAAAACTGGTAAATATAGCACACCAAAGTTTTTGATAGAAAGTGTTTCTTGTGCTCGTTCTTGCGGTAATGCTATTAAAACTGAACAGGGTAACAGGAAATCTGCAATTCCTCACAAATCATCAAGACCAGGAGTTGACGATAACGGCTTCTATTTGAAGAAGAAAACTTGTTATAATTGTAGAACTCCTAGTCACATAGCCAGAATTGTCCCTATCGCCTACAGGTTCCCTATTATGGACGAGGACAAAGAAGTATGCCTAGGTACGGGTTTCAAAATAAATTTAATAGAAAACCGGCCTAGGCAAACTCCGTTGAGGGTGATTGAAACAACTGTTAATCCGCAGGTCAGGCGTTTATACGAGATATGTCAGTTATGGCAAATAAACTTGAAAAGAGGCCAGCTTCAGCCCCAAAACCGAGCCCATGTTTGTAGTCAGCCAAGGGACCTAAATCCAAATTTATATCAGTTCTCACAGCCAAAGTGAAATAGCCCATCTGTGTTAGTCACAAATTTCTTAAACCCGACTACTAATGGTTGCCTAAATATGCAACGGACCAACTATCGAAAATTCCTTATGTAACTCCATGTATAATATTTGATAACAGGGAATATATGACATGGAAACAAGTGCCATGTGTAGAATAATCATGTTTACCCAGGTTTACAATGGATAGGGTACCTAAAACTAACTAATCACGCGCTTTATGTAGGAACAACTATGGAAGAATATCATCAGACTTTGATATGTTTATAGTGTCACACCCCAACCTAAGGCGGAAATGCCGGGGCGTGATCCAATTGCTCACAGCTCGAAGATACTATCATATATAAAATGTGACAATATCTAAATTAATTATTTAATTCAAATAATACACGACATTCAAATACAACAATACAATTCAAATAAATAAATACAATCAATTAAATTTAAGTTTGTCTTCAATATAACCCTATGGTCTTTCTAAGTATCCATCCTTCAACTCAGGCAACCTACATATGCGTAGAAAATGGAGTTTTGGTCAACAACACATGTTGAGTGAGTTTACCACCAGTTTTGCAATAAAATAAGGATAATAAAATAAATAAGCAAAACGTAATAAATGCGGCAATAAAATCAAACCATAAGCATGTAAGTTGTTGATTACACCATTGCCAAGCGAATCGGGCGCCGGTAAATCAACCATGAGCAAATAAGAATAAGACAGTTGCCAAGCGAATCGGGCGGTGGTCATTAGAATGCGAACCCTCTCCAAAAGGATATGTCAAACGAATGAATACAGTAACACATAAGCACATAACAAGTAGATTTGATTAATCACACATAATTACACATTTGCTATTTTTGATATGTATGTGTATATATATATGTATGTATATGTCCCCAAAACGTTTATGAAAATCGAGTAAAATAAGGGAATGATAAAACTCACCTAATCGAATAAGCCAAACGAGAATGAACACGACAAGAACGATAATCACACCCTTCGAGAATTGCCGACAAGGATCCTAATTAAATGATATTACGAGTGAATCATAATGATATAATATGTATAACGAATTTAAGATTTCGATGTGATTTGAGTTGTATTTTAGGGTTGGGTACATTATGGATTGAACGATTGATCTCTATGGATTTTCATTATTTTTATAAAATCATTGTTTATCGTATAATCGAATTTACAAATAATTAATTTTGAAACAAATATGAGTTGCGATGTTCTATAAATAATAATAAACGTTTAAATATATAATTATTATAAAATTTATATTTTGGAAATCTTAACGAAATTTGACGGTAAAAATTTAATTAATACTTTTAATATGTTTAATAAGTTGATTATAGTTGTTGTTTAAAAATAATACATATATATACACTCACACACACGTATTATATAGATTTATAATAAATAGAAGCAAATTGATGAAAATATTTTAACAACGATGAGTCTCAATATTAGTGTCGGTTTTAAATAAAATAATAACGATTTATTATTAATAAGAAATATATATATATACATATAGATATATACATGAAAACTTGTAAACGAAACTAGCCGACACGATACGTTTGATCTTTAAGATATCGGTTTAGCAAAATATCATTTATTTAATATGTAATATATATTATAATTCATTTAAAAATCATGAAAACAAGTGAAAACCAAAAAAATACCAAAAACCTGCAAAATTGGGACTCGAACCCGCGACCTATGACCAGAATTCAGAACGCACACACACCAGCCATGCGTGCTGGTGTGTCAGTTGTTAAAGGAATGGAAACAATATTATTTATACAATTCAAGTTAAGACCCAAACTTGCTTAAGAACCCTAATTCAGCAATCACTCAATCCGGCTAACATTAGTTCAACTAATGTTAGGGCTTATGTTCTTCAATGATAAACGATCTATATTGATACTTTAATTACATGATTAGTTGTTCATACACGGGTTTAATTGCGATCTAACAGGCCGGCGGTGAGTGTAATGTACATAATAGGAAGAAACGTCGATACTTCAATCAATTATAGGGCTTCAGTTTGCGCTGGCTCTAGCGATGAGCAGACACGAAGAATTGTATTATGATCGATCCTAAGTTATATAATTGATTTTAAGGTTGAGTCGATTCACAATATCTCAATTCTCATTATGTTTGATCGTGTTTCCTAATTCATTAGTTCGTTTAGGTCGAAAATAAAAAGAGTAATAAAAAACTGGATTCGATTCCTAATTTAAACTGATAATTGTGGCTCAAGAAAGGTAAATGGGTCACGGATTTGGTATACGGGTCATGGGTGACGTAATTGGGTAAATGGATCATAGGATAATATATGAAAATTTCATTTTAGTCCTTCGAGATTTGAGATGGAAACATTAGTGGATTAAAGTTTATGTTTTGGGTTAAAAATGTACGTTTTTGAAAGTTAAATATATTTTTAAATAAATATAATAAATAAATATAATTTGTATAAATTTTTACAATAAACGTGATATTTTTCATTGTTAAGATTCCCCGAACATAAAACGGGTCGGGTTATGGATATAAGTTCGTACGTGCAAAACCCGAGTTGTTACATATAGTGGCTGTTCCAAGCAAATGATAGGAGACATCTCTCAATTGCATGACATTCAATATATTAATTGAGGGTATGTGTCCTTTGCGGGAAGAGAAAAGGGAAAGATCACTCAGAAGGATCTGCAAGTAATGTTGTTTTACAGTTTGACAATGTGAATTATGTCGCTAAGTTGAAACACAGTGTGTTGAGTGTTTCTCAGATTTGTGATAAAGGCTTTTCAACTCATTTTACAAATAAAGAATGTCTTATTAAAACCGGGCATTGTCATACTAGATGGTTGGGTTCTTGTTCGATAACAAAGAAAAGATAATGCATATGTGATTGACATGAATCAAAATGTTCCTGATGAAATTACTTTCTTGTTTCCAAAAGTGTTAGAACATAATGTCATGCTTTGGCATCATCGTTTGGGTCATGCCAATGTTAAAGACTTAAACTGTCTTGTTAAAAAAAAATTGTTCGTGGCTTACCAATAATGGATTTTATAACTATTGAAAAATGTGTTGCTTATGCACAAGGAAAACATCACCGTAAACCTTACAAGCCTAAACTTATTAAAACCATTGGATCTTTGTTTCAACTATTTCAAGTGGACTTAATTGGTTATGTCAATGTGCTAGCATTTCTCGTAACTCTTATTGTTTGGTTACTACTGATGGTTACTCAAGTTACACTTGGGTTTTCTTTTTGTGTAAGGCCCCGAATCCCGGGAATCCTACAGTTGGTAATCACGTCCACAATTTCATAAAAATTTAAAAACCAAACAATTCATTTTATTTAAAACCAGTTCAGAGTAAATAACAGCGGAAAAATTTAAGTATTAAAAATCCCAAAACACGGGTACAGGTGTCCAAAATCCATTGTAAATAAAGTAACGTTTTATTTGAAATCCTTGACCAGAAATGCCTTCAACCTTCCGAGTAGCATCCAGCACGTCCAAGTGGTAGCATCCACTTCTTAACCTGAAAGTCAATCTAACATACACACAAAGTCAGCTTGAGCTGAGTGAGTTCAAGTTTTCATAAACGACATTCATTAAAAATTTAAATTCCATGAGTATGGAATGTAGGGGAAAATCATGAGTCCATAAAATCATAAATAGCTTTCCTTAACCAAACCATAAGTAAAACATTAAACATCTTTTTCAGGCAGCACGGGCCTCCTCACCCCGGGTCTTCCCCGAGTAATATTTGACCCAGCCATGATTTAGCAAAACCGTTAAAATCATGCAACACGAGCCTCCTCACCCCGGGTCATCCCCGAGTAATATATTTGACTCGGTCACAGTTTAATAAAACAAAATCACGCAACACGAGCCTCCTCACCCCGGGTCATCCCCAAGTAATATATTTGACTCGGTCGCGGTTTAACATTCCAAACACGTGATACGAGCCTCCTCACCCCGGGTCTTCCCCAAGTAATATGTTTGACCCGACCATGGTTTATAGAACGGCGGGCCTCCTCACCCCGGGTCTTCCCCAAGTAATATATTTGACCCAGCCGCGTCATAAACATGCAACACGGGCCTCCTCACCCTGGGTCCTCCTCGAGTAATATATTTGACCCGGTGATAGTTTACCATCACATACACTTTCACATACACATTCACTTACACACATACAAACACTAATTCAAACATTCGACCAAACCATATCATCACATTCATTCCATAAATAATGGATAATCTAGAAATTAATACTAGGCCTAATAGTATCCTCGAGCCTAGACCATGAATAATATATGTAACCTTAAGGAATATAAGACCATAAACGAGTCTAAAATATCCTAAGGCATAGAAAATAATTCAAACATAGCTTTCAAAATGCTCAATCACGAATAAGACCATGTAATACCATCCAATAGTTTAAACGATTAAAATCGGGTAAAATTTGTAATAGGGTGTGTATGCTAGCCCAAAACGTAAAAAGATTAAAAAGGGCATCATGAACTCACCTGGAATCAATCGAACACCTGCAACGAGCTAAGAAATCCCTAAGTGCACAATCACAAGCACGGGCCTGTAAATTATACACAACACGTTACTAAACTAGACCGTAAGAACACTCTTGCCTAATGGGCCGTTCAAGCCCAACACTCTGGCCCAAGACCCAACAACTTAGCCCAAGGCCCAATAACTTGGCCCAAAGCCCAATACTTTGGCCCAAGGCCCAACAACTTGGCCCAAGGCCCAAGGATAATCAAATCGGGTCGAATGCGCGTGTAATAAACCTTAAAATCATTTGTTAAACGAATTAGCCCCGAATGGACCAAATTCCATTTTAAATCTTTTCATTCATCAAGATTATGTCACCCGAGTTGATAGGGTTGACGGTTCCTTTTTACAACTCTTACTTTAACGTTTAAACAAAAATTCGCGCACCGCCGACTCGATTAACGAAGCACTAACCACAACAGCCCCGAGCATAAAATTTTTTTTTTCCACAGCCCTTAAACCCACCCCCCCCCCCCCGGGCTGTACAAACTGGTTTGGCCGGTCATCCGATCGATTAGCGCATCAAACTCAACAATTGCCAATCCTACACCCGATAAACCCTAGTTTTCGAACTAAAATCGATTGACCGACCTAAACACCTCCATTGGCCATGAAATTTTAGTATGATGTAAGTGACATACCTAGTAAGATTTTGGTGCAAAAACCCTAATCAAAACAGCCCCGGAATTCCTCAATTGGACAGCCACCATACAAGTCTACAACAAGTCGTTTAACGATCAATACGCGATGTATAAGGATGGTTTAAGGTGTAAAAGAATAGAGGGGACATGGGACTAACCTTGAATTAGATTTTTACACCTTAAATGTTGGCTGGAAAAAGAAAATCGGATGGTTTGGGGCACCTGCTGCTGCCGATCGGATATTTTTAGGAGGGCTAGGGTTTTTGATTTTGATTATAATATAAAATGTTACATTCTGGCTCTTCCACTTTATTAAGAGTTGAACTTGCATGAAAAGTTAAGCAAGAAATGTTTACGGGAGTGGCCAGGAGCTCTCGGAAGAAAGCCGGGTCAAGCCCGAAGGTGTACGTAAGCACTACAAGGCTAAATCTTTTATCGGAAATTTACGGATGTTACATTTTGTCTAATAAAAGTGAGGCTGCAGAGCTTCAAAAGATTTTTAGTGTTGATGCAAAATCAGACATTTTTGAAGGTAAAGGGCATACAGTGTGACGATGGTGCTGAATGCAAGAACGCAGTATTGAATCCTTTCTGTGCTGAAAAGGGGGTGCAGCGGCAATACAATGCTATCATAACACCACAAAAAAATGGAGTGGCTGAAAGAAGAAATTGTACCTTGATTAAATCTTTTCGCACGATGTTGTGTCACTTAAAGTTTCCCTCCTTCTTATGCGATGAAGAAATTAATACAACATGCTATGTGCAAAATAGTTTTCTCATCAACAAACAACATATGAAGACGCCCTATGGGTTGCTTTATGGACATAAACCAACTGTGGCTCATTTTCGCACATTCGGATGTCCGTGCAATTTGTTATATTTGGAATCAACAGTAAAACTTGACTCCAAGGCTAATGATTGCTATTTTGTTGGATATTCGGGTTATACTGCTTATCGGATTTACAACAAGGCCACAAAAGGAATAGTAGAATCATATGATGTTTGTTGGCTTGAAGAAAATGAGACTGATGATCGAGTTTGTCCAAACTAGTTGTTTCATTATAGTGAACTATTCAAGCCTTTGATTTTGTTTCCTAAAGTCAGTGCAAATTCCACACAACTATCATGTAGTATTGACGAGAAAGATGAGGTTACAATTGGTACAAATAAACCTATTTGTAATGGGTGTTGGTCTCCCGAGAATGTATGATATAACACATTCATCTACAACACAAGTCAGGAACAGTCTCCTGAAATTGACCCTTCAGCGAATATTTTGGAAGCTCGTTATTTCCAAATTTAATTCAAGAAAACTTCATTGCCAGTACATCCCATTTAAATACTTCTTCATTTTTTGGATTGGGGAGTTCGGTTCTTGGCTCAATAGAAGATCCTTTTATTCTTCCAATCTCAAATTCAGTACCAGTTCACTCAATTCCTACTAGCATTCAATGGAATCATCCAATTGAGATATTATCGGTCCTATTGAAGTAGGAGTTACAACAAGAAGTCAAAGTGGCGAAATTAATCAGTGTATATACTCCTTTTTGATATTCAAAATAGAGCGGAAAAATACTGACATGGCGTTGCAAGAACCAAGTTGGGTTGATGCCATGCATGAAGAGGTAATCAATTTGTTGAAAGTGTGTAAGTTGGTTAAGTTACCTAAAGGCTATTCACTCGATACAAGATCGATTTTTTGTAATAAGCAAGATCATAGTGACATAATTGTTAGAAATAAAGCGAGGCTAGTGGTTCGTGGTTTTCGTTAGGTTGAGCGTGATTACACTTAGGTTTGTGCTCCAGTAGCTCGTCTTGAAGTGATAAAATTTTCTTAGCATATGCGTCATTCATGGGCTTTATAGTGTATCAGATGCATATTAAGACAACGCTTTTGTATGGTGAGGTCAAAGAAGAAATTATTTGGATCAGCCACTTGGGTTTAAAGATCCAAAGCATCCTACTCATGTCTATAAGTTGCATAAAGCTCTTCATGGTCTACATAAAGCTTCACGAGCTCGGTATGCTACACTGACGGTTCATCTTCTGGAATATGGGTATACACGGGGTACTATTGATCAGACCTTATTCATCTAGAAAGTCAAGAAAGATATTATTGTGGTTTAAGTCTATGTGGATGACATCATTTTCGAATCCACAAGTCACAAATTGTGTGTGGAGTTTGAGTCAGTAATGAAGAAAATATTTGAAATGATTTCTCTTGGGAAAAGGACCACTTTTTGGGGTCTTTAAGTTTGTCAGAATTCGGATGATATTATACTGCATCACGGAAAATATGTTGAAAATATGCTGGTCAAGTTTGAGATGCAAGACTCCAAGGTTGCCACGACACCAATGGCTGAAAGACCTATGCTCAACTCAGATCTAGAAGGAAAACCCGTAGATCAAACATTATATTGATCAATTTCAGGTCCTTAATGTGTCCGACCGCCAGTCGTCCTGACATCATATTTGCAGTCCGTCAATGTGCTCATTATCAGGCTAATCCTAAATTCTCTCATTTAGTTGTTGTTGAAAGAATTTTTAGTTATCTAAACTGAATGCCAAAATTAGGTCTTTGGTATCCTAAAAATTCATATGTTGATTTATATGCTTAGGCTGACAACAATTATGGAGGTTGTGATATTGACAGGAAATCGACATATGCCGGATGCCAATACTTGGGTGATAGGCTTATCTCGTGGCAATGCAAAATGCAACAAACCGTGTCTACGTCCACTGCTGAGGCTGAATATGTGGCTTCATTTGCTTGTTGTCACAGGTTATATGGATGCAACATCAATTGCTGGACTACAGTTTGAAATTTATTGGCATTCCCATTCTTTGTGATAATGATGGTGCTATTATTATAGTTTAATATCCGGTCCAACATTCTAAAACCAAGCACATTGACATTAAAGTTCATTTTATAAGAGATTGCTTAGAACGTAAATTGATACATTTGGAACAGATTCACACTGATAATAATTTGGCATACCTGTTTAACAAACCTTTTGGTATAGCTCGTTTCAATGTGCTTGTAGGGTTTCTTCAATGTTTCGTTTCAAAGATTAAGTTTATTTTTGGTTTAAATATTTTCCTAAAAGTATTTTTGTTTTTTAGTTTTACTTTTTCACAAATTATGGGATGGAAAAAAATTAAAAATACAAAAATAGTGTGTGTGTTTTATTTAAAAAAAATAAAAAAATCATAAAAATACAAAATTAGTGTTTTGCTTTGTTTGTTTTGACGCATTTATTTGGGAAAATATGAATCTTCCTTTTAATGGTAAGATAAGCACATGAAAGGTAATGTAACTGAAACGCTTAGATTCTGTAATCCATGTGTCGGTAGATTAAGCCCTTCTGAATGAAAAGTCGGTTTGACCATCAATTTGTCTGAAATTAATGAATATGTTCTAAGTGGGACACATCTTATGGTCTTATCAATATTTTTAAATATACCTATGTAAGGACTGGAATAAAAGGTGGAACCATACTTAAGCCTTTTAGATCACCAAGTAATCAGCTCTTATAGAAATGTGAATTGGTTATCATATGATTCTTGGATAGGCCTAACGTGAAATTATGCTAGATACAAACTAAATTTTTATGCTTCTAGTTTAAGTGGTTAACACTTCACGACGTATGGTCTTATAGCCTTAAATCCTGTATTGATGGGATGCTTTGGGGTCTGGACACCATTGGGTCTTTATGCGGTTTATCATATGGGTACTCACTTCTTTGGAGTGGATATTAAATGAGCTCAAAGAGAAAACCTACAGTTTATCTACCAAATAAATCAATAAATTGATCACTTCGTACTTCAAAGTACAAATACACTGCTGAGTTGATCAACCACGCTATTATTCATACATGGTTCCCTTTCTCGTGTCCTAATTTCATTAAGAAACGAACCACAAGGGACAAGATGTATGTAAGCCCTACAGATGAAATTGTGCAGACTCATCCACGGGAATAGACCTCGAGGTGTTGCTTGATAATGGGGGTATGTCCTGTAATTGGGACCATTTGCTGGTTAGCTACATTAATACACTTTAATCATATCTAATGTCTTTCGGGTAGACTTGCATGCTAAGGTTTAGCGGACAACAATATCCTTGATCGTCTTAGCTAATTCATTATTATTATATTTGTAAATTAGTGTGATCATTTTGACCTACTGGCTTTAAGGTTTAAGTCAAGCTGGGGTGGTTTGATCCAGTAGAACTATAATGAAGCATGGTAAAGAGTTTTCTTGACTCTTAAGTGTGGGTCTCAGTAGCTAAGACGAACCTAAATGTGTCCGGTCTTCTCCATCTAAGTAAGTATTACGGGCATGGATTTAAGTGGATAACAATATCGACAATGGACCAGATCTAGCAAAGTATGTGTGTGCTGAAAAATGTTCCTTGATCGGTCTTAGAACGATTTGATCCCAACTTTACAAAAGTGTAAATAATGGTGTAAATTAAATGTGTAGTTTTGTTTTATTTTAATTTTTATTTCTATTCTTTTAAGACTTTATTATTGAAACGATCGTCTTGCGGAAACTCTTTTATTATTTTTTTTGGTCAACAGGTTTTAAAGTGATCGAATTGATTTCATGTGGTCCGTCAATATTGACGGACCTATAAAGCCCACAGTATTATCCTATTTTATATATGATTCAGGCTCAATACCATTTTCTTTGAACTGTGACCCGTGGCCCATGATTTGTTGAATTTTGGCCCAAAGAAACAACCGAAATCCAAAGGGTATTAACCCTTGTGATGTGTTATTAGTATCATTTTTCAAGATCAAAAGATTTACAAGGTTGAAATTTTGTCTCTTTTATTGTCATAAGCATTTTCAACTTCTTCTATGATTCAGTAAAATCAAGTAACTGAGAATCAGTATATGGATTTGGGAAATTAAAATTCGCATTAATAAATACTTGTTCTAGTGTTTTTCTGGTTCAGCTAATTGTGAAACTTACATGACTGTTGATGATTGATTGCATGTTCGGAAGGGTTGTTAGTGTATTGCTAAAAGGTAGCAGGTTTAACAACAATGGCTTGATGTATAGAAATCGAGGCGTCAGCATACCGAAAACCTTTTTTATGTTGTCTGAAAACCATTGTTGACCAAAATTGACCGGAAACTCTTGACAGACTGAAAACGCATGTCTGACGAAAAACCTTTGTTGACCAATATGATGGAGTTAGCCCGAAATCTCAAGTTTTGACCAAAATCTCAATTTGTTTACCAAAATCTTGTTTAGGATTGACTGTATGTAAGGCCCCGTTCCCGAAAGCCCTACTTTGGTGTTGGATTTACTCATAAACACAGTTCTAAATATCAGAGTTAATTAAAACTTCGCGGAATAATTTAAAACTTCAAACATCACATTACAAAACATTCGTTTTTGTCTTAACATACAAATTGTCTTTTCATAAACATTAATTAAAACAGTCATGAAGCTTCATCGTGGATGCCAGTCTCTTCAGTCCATGCCATGTGTTCCTCCTCAAGCCAGCTCCCTCAACATATTTGCCTGCGTGCATACTAAAAGTCAGATACACTGAGTGAGTTCTAGTTAATCAATTAACATACATTACATTCATATTCTCACCCATACGCATCCGAAGATACGTATTCATATCTTACTTACTATTACTTCCTTCATACATACTTTACATACATGCATACGTACATACATACTTTCTTTCATAAAACCCTATGGTATTCTACATTAAACATCACAGATATTGTAAGGGTCTGGTCCCTAACGTCACAGATATTATAAGGGTCTGGTCCCTAACATCACAGATATTATAAGGGCTGGTCCCTAACATCACAGATATTATAAGGGTCTGGTCCCTTCTGCCTCAGATAACCATATAACCATACCTGTCTCGTCAATCATCCCTACATTTATCATACGTGCATACTTTACCTGTCTTATGTATATAATATATATAAATATATACATGCTCATTCTTGCAATCATCATATAGTTATAACATTCAATGCATAGTTATACACGTATCATGCACTTATCAATTAAGTAAATGTATTAACTATCACATAGGAGTATGCACACAGCCCCGGAAGCATAACAGATAAAAGGGCTAGAACTCACCCGGATCCTGTTTCGTTCACCGTTAATGGTAATCCCCTTCCTAAGTTTTGCACGGCTAACTGTATAACACATCACGAGTGTCAGTTATTCATTACTACTACTTCATACATCCACATTAATGAAACCCTCAGCTAACGAGGGTCCGGGGCAGCGCCCCTGGTAGCGGGGTCTAGGGGCGGCATCCCCTAGCAGGGTCCAAGGGGCTAAGCCCCTGGCTAGTGTTGAGCTGGCAGGTCAGCTCGGAAAACTTTATTTTTGCTAACAGGTCCTTTATCAAAAACACATCAGAAAATGGATTTCATGAAATTTCGCATGGCCATTTCGCATGGAATTTCGCTTTGCATGGGATTTCGCTTCGCATACGATTTCGCTTCGCATGGGATTTTGTCCTATAACACCCCCGTGAGGTTATAACTTACCAAGTTTATGTTTTTCTTACGTCCTACAACCCGATCTATTGTTCTATCAGTTTGCATGTCGATTCTAACCATAAAACTTAGCCTTTTTAAACCCACTCACCTTTTGTTCTCGGGTTTGGTTCAGATCTGAAACAACTCGAGGATCTGGACGTGTTTCTTGGTGTTTGATGGCGTTTATACGCTAGATCCGTCCTTCTTTAGGTCGGATTTGGATTCGGGTTTTAGAGAGAAAGTGTGTGTGTTTCTTGAGTGTGGGTGTTTTGTAAAGAAATGAAATGAAGAAGAAGATGGGATATATATAGGGGTCTAAGGGCCCCACCACCCACTACCCATTCCAACCAAAACCTTATCCAAACATAAACACGCACACAATTAAACTAACGACATACAATTAATAATAAACTTCCCGTTATTTATTATTCTTAGAAATGCGGATGTTACACTGTATTGATTGGAAAGTTTACCATGATCACTTTATCCATAATATTATGTTATTATTTTATTAAATGGGTCTAACTTGGCTCGTTTGGTGCAAATTATGGCTGATCAAGTTTCTTTGAAGTTTGTTGAATCTCATAGCATAGCTGGATACCTGTCTGATCCACCTCCAGCTAATAAATAATTCAAGTCAATGATCGTTGATCTCAACACGTGCAGAATCTTTCTCTTTAGCAATGAGGTAAGGAAAAAGTGGCAGCAAAAGTAACAAAAGCTATAATTTTGTGGGAACTCCAAAAGCGCAATGAAAAAATGAGCAAAAAGATAGAGCAGGAGGAGTCAGGATCTGGTGAGTGGGGCCAAAAGGTGGTTACAGGGAATGATTAACCCCTCATTGGGTGCAAAGAAAAGTCAAAACGAATCTGGGTCAGGATCAGGTTGTGGTTAGAAAAAGGACCTAGTTTCTGTGTTAGATGGATCAACTGAAAGGATAGTAAGAAACTTGCTACTTTTCAAATACAAGCAGATCCGTTGTACGAACATGTAGCCAAAGAATTCACAAGAATGGTTGCCTCCATGATACACACTTAGCTTTGGGAGGGAGCATTGAGGGAGGCAGATGCGCATCTTGTTGACAAGCCGTGATAGAAGAAAGCAAAAAACCAAGGGGAGATTGTTGGGATATATTTGTGGTTTATGCTTTTGTATTTGAGTTTATAGTTTTGTTATTGATAGATATGTTTCTGTGGGCTTTTGGGTTATTGATAGATATGCCTTGGCAGACATTATCTCTCTAAACCTATGGGGATTTCGGTGGGCTTTTGAGGCTTTCGGTTTAGAACGAGCTTGGCCTTATGTGGCTTGTAAGCACCCTATACATAGATATGTTTATTATTTATTAGGGTTAGACATCTCATATTATTCACTCAAGTCTTGTAATTGGCTCTTGGGAATTAAGTACCCGATGTTTCGAATAAACGTGTTCTTTAAAGTCATTGTGTTTATAATTCATATTTTTCTTTTGTTCTTAAATCACCACGTAGTTAGTTTCCACATAACTATATGTATACTTGATATCATATTGAAAGATCTATCCACAAAACTTAGAGTAAAATTATTATATAACCTACTATAAAAAGATGACATTATTAAAATCAAGGTTTGCGTTATACAAATTATTATACTTGCAAAATATCATAACGGAAGAGATTAAAAACAAAAATAGTGAAGAGACAAATATATTATTATTCATTTTCATTCCTATTATTTTTTATTGAAACACCATGTATAAGCTGGTTCTCATGTTTCTAGGAGTCTGCAACTTGGAGTGACTAATGGAGTTGCCATGGAAATAGTTTTGAACTTCTTTTCTACAACCAATTTTGAAAGTTGTTACACCCCCACTTCTGTCATGTCAATTCCAGATTCCAATTTTTGAATATATGAAATATCCTAGAATAGTAGTCAACAACCACCTCTACCCTCATCCTAGCTCAATCAATAAAAAAAAAGGCAATATTTCTCTGCTTATCAGTTTTGTTTTACCTTTTCCTTTCCTTGTGTAAACTTATTATATTCTATACTACTTTTATTATTATTAATGTAAAGCAGTAATTACTGTTAATACTTTGGAATAATAAAGAGAAAAAAAAAACCATGGGTTTTGGACTGGTTGACCTTTTTGGATTGTAGGCAACAAAGTTCAAACTTGTGTGCATGGATTTTAATGACTTAATGTGACATTGTTTAATGTGAGTCCACACATTGAACTAGATTGAATATAAAAATGCATGGAATAAGAAGCTTTTTGTTTTCTAATTTTGGTTTACCAACATGTATTTTACTTTATTCAAATTTAAGCAATAATAAAGAGAATTTTACGGCTCAAATATATAAAAATCAATATCCTTTGAAAATAATAAATAATTAGTTACTTTTGGAGGAAATAAAATATGATTTTTATTATGAACTATTTACTTTCCGTTTTAAATATCGAAACATACACGTTGCTTTCGTAATTTTATAAAAGTTAAAAATAATCAAAAACAAAACCCAAATTTAGCATTTCGATTAGAAAAAAAATATTAAAGAATTAGCTAAACTATAAAAGAACTAAATTAAAAAACAATTAAAGAAAAAGAAAAAGAAAAGCAGGGGTTTGTCATTTTTAGGGATTTTTTAACCGGGCATAAGGGATAAGTGATGCCTTAGGTCATTCTCATCTCTATCCTTTATTTTTAAACAAAAAATTACACTAAAACTATTTTGTTTTCTCTCTTTATTTTAATTAAATAATATTTTTTATACCTTTTATCATTATCTTTTCTGTTTCCTTCAATCACAAGCACTTTCAAAATATATTAAAAAAATTATAGGGGATGAACAGTAACTTTTCAAATATACAGAAAAATCACTACTTTTTCTAAAATATAAAAACTCTTCACTCACAACAACCTGAATCACTCTTTAAATTATAAAAACACCCCTCACATAATATAATGGGTTGGATGAGAATGCTCTTAGTCAGTAGATTCTCATCTATAGCCTGGCTCAATTTCAGGGGTGTACTTCGGGGATAGTTTTTAGGGTTTCGAGTATTTCGGGCCTGGTTTTTTGAGTTTCAAAATTCAAATTCTAGACTTGAAATCCAACCCAAATTTCTAACGGTTTTTTCAGGTTCGGGTTCAGCTTTTTTTGTTGGGTTAATTTGGTTTCGAGTATCCTAAAAAACAAACAAATATAAAAATAACTACAACACTAAAAACAAAAGCTAGCGTGCTCTTTTCACTCGTAACGTAAATAACCAATAACAAAACAACAATAACATGCTAAAATAGTCTAAGAAAGAGTAAAATTTTACGAAGTCCAACCATAATAAACAAAACTAATATAATCGTCTTCAACATGTCATGATTAGGTTCGATTATCGTTACCTTTACTCAGAAATTGAAAAACATTACAAAAAAAATAAACAACGTATCCATAATAGGTGGAATGACAACATTCGATATAGGCCAATAATTATTTGGTTTTAAAACTAAAAGTTTATTCGGGTTGACTCGAAACCCAGAATTCGGACCCAAGAACCAACCTGAATTACTTTGATTCAGGTTCGGGTTTGTCTTTTCTTGAGTTCGGGTTTGTCGAGTTGGTTCTGTTCGGGTTCGGGTACGGGTTTTCTCGTGTTGGGATTCGTGTTCCGGTAAAAATGACAGCCCTACTCTATTCCATTCCTTTATTCCAAGTGAGAAAGAAATTGCTTTTAGTGAGACCCCTGACTCCATTACCATATTCTGATGTAAAAGTATAATATATACAATAGTAGCAGGAATCTAAAATCCAAGAAAACAGAAGAGTACTAAGAGCATTCTCATCCAACCCCTTATAATATGTGAGGGGTGTTTTTATAATTTAGAGAGTGATTCAGGGTGTTGTGAGTGAAGAGTTTTTATATTTTAGAAAAAGTAGTGATTTTTCTGTATATTTGAAAAGTTACTGTTCATCCCCTATAATTTTTTAATATATTTTGAAAGTGGTTGTGAGTCAAGGAAAGAGAAAAAGTAATGATAAAAGGTATAAAAAATATTATTTAATTGAAATGGAGAGAGAAAATAAAGTGAGTTTTAGTGTAATTTTTTGTTTAGAGATGGGGTGGGATGTGAGTGCTCTAAGAAAGTATTAGGTAGCGTTTGGTATGCAGGAATGCAGGGCGGAATGGAATGATCCATTGTGAGAGAATGACGAAAAGTGTGTTTGGTTGACCAAAGGAATGGAATGACTCATTACCTAGTCCATTCCATTCCCTCTAAAACACCCCAATTTCATTCCGTCCATACCCCATGTTTTTTTTATTCCATTCCCTCTTTCACCCATCACCTTCACCACCCTTCCACCACCATCAACACCCACCACCACCACCAACCACCAACCATCGCCATCAGTGCCAGGCGCCCGTCACCGCCACCATCAACCGTCGCCCCCGCTAATAGAAAAAAATAAAGAAGAACGATGCTGAAATGGTATAAAAGCAATATATAAGACATCGAAGGGACTCAAATATAAAAACACTCTACTAAAGCGGAAACACGCGATATACAATATAATTGGATCATGAACACATTGTTTAGAAAGAGAAGTACTCAATGCATCCATAATTGTATAATCTTACAAATCATAGAATATGTCTCTCAAACAACGTTGAAGATTCCAAACATATAGTCTAAGATCACTAATTCAATATGCATAAATCTGCGTGTAAATTCCTAGTTATGTAAGCATCAAGCTAACTCAGTTATTGCCATATGAAAATATGCTTAGAAATGCCAACTATATGTAGTATGTGAGCTTGCAGATTTATTAATTCAAATGACCAAATGATTTAACCAAACTATTTAAGGTTATGCCATGTTATGCTATTTGATTCACTATGTTAGTAAGATTCAATCTACGTAAGTCCACAACAAAGCCTATGAAATAAGAGTATGCCCCTATAATGCTTTATCACTAGACACAATAATGATGTTACCAAATGTTGGAATTATGCATTCATTAACCAGTTCTGTGGGTTTTATTTTACTTGGACATAGAAATAAGCCAAGAGGTTTGTTATAAGAGTCTCCAGTCAAATATTTGTAAAAGTTGATGCACTCAACTGTTACTTTTTAGAGTTTAATAAATCCATTATAATATAAGCATACATGGATGTAAAGAAATGATAAACTTTCAGAAGGCATGAAGATGTTGAGTCTCGATAGTTCGATATATTTTTCACAGATAAATTGTACTTCATAACATGCTTGGTAGCAGGTACAACCATCATTGCTAAAGTGATACTAATGTTAAGGATTTAGCAAATGAAGCTACTATGGCTCAAGGAGACAGTGGTACATCGAAATGAACAAGTATATCAGAGTTTCAACTAGAGGTGGTCAAAAAAACCGGTTACGGAACCGGTTTGGCCGGTTTAACCGAAAACCGGTTTTTTAAAAAACCGGTTTTTTTAAAAACCGGTTTGACCGGTTTACGTAACCGGTTTACGTATCGGTTATAAGTTTTGGACCCAAAACCGGTTTTATAACCGGTTATAAAAAAAACCGGTTTTTTTTAATAACCGGTTATTAAAAAACCGGTTAACCGGTTTTTAAAATAACCGGTTATTACCGTTATAAAAAAAACCGGTTAACCGGTTTTTTAATAACCGGTTAACCGGTTTAACCGGTTTTCGAACGTTACCAAACGGCCTTATAGCCGTTTTTTTTGTGTTTTTGACCGTTTTTTAGCCGTTTTTTTTTTTGTTTTTTTACCATTTTACCCCCACAAACATCTATATATAGTTTAGGTTGGGTATTGGTTAGATCACACTTGATTATACAACTCCAAAAGCTCTAAACGTTTATTTCATACGCGATTATACAACTCCAAACGCTCTTCTTTCGTAGTCGTTTATTTCATACTCGAGTATACCACTCTTAATTCGTAGTCGATTATCATGGCCTCCCAAAGTGCTGCTTCATCGGTCAACATGGGTGCCTCGAACACGGGAGAAACCGTCGTTCGGGTCATCCCCACGAAACGAAACCAAGATATTTGGCAACATTTCGACCTATGCGAAATGTCTAACGGAACCCAAAAAGCTAGATGCAAACATTGTTTGAAGTTTTATAACAAAGAAGCAAACTCCAGTTTAAGAGCTCATGTAGAAAAGCCCTCTTGCAAGGTCTTGAAGGACGAATCCGGAAGTAGTTCGCAGCCGGAGATGACGAATCAAGGAACGGTGTTTACGTACGACCTTGAAGCGGTACGTCAACAGTTTGGCAACTTTGTGATTCAACAATCACTTCCTTTCAACCACTTCGACAACCCTCAATTCACGCAGATGATGCAAACGTATGTTCAACCACGCTACCAACACGTAAGTCGTTCGACCCTTAGAAGAGATATGCTTAAAGCATGGAAAAACGCTAAATCCGAACTAATTTCATACTTTTCAAACTTACAAACTGGTGTGAACTTAACCACGGATGTGTGGTCGGTACCTAATGGTTCGCCCGACTCATACATTTGTGTGACGGCTCATTGGGTTGACCCCCGGTCGTGGCAAATGATGAAACGAACCGTTGCGTTTCAATTGTTTGATTACCCGCACACGGGTAGAAATATTTTTAAACTCTTGGATAAAGTCATTCGACAATACAAGATTGAAGATAAAATCTTTTCAATATCGTTTGATAACGCGTCCAACAATACGGCCGCGGTTGGCCATTTAAAATTAAAGTATAAACCTATCTGTGATGGAGCGTTTTTTCATAGCCGATGCATTGCACATATTATCAACTTGGCCGTGCAAGATGGGTTAAACGTGATCGAAACGCAAAGAAACAATTTTAAAAGAATGTTACGAGATGTTTTTAGCAACAATTCAACATTTTCAAGATACAAAAAATTTTGTGAAGAAGCTAACTGTCAATGGTTGGGGCCTAATTGGGATTGTCCAACAAGATGGAACTCGACTTGTGAAATGTTTGAGAAAGCCATCCAACAAAAACAATCGTTAATTGCGTTTCATCAAATTTTGTCAAATAGGGGTAAATGTGCACCGTACGATCCTAGAAACTGGTTATTGATTGAGATCGTTACGGAGGTTCTTCAAATTTTTAAATCTTGCACAAGTAGTTTATCCGGGGTTTACTATCCAACAAGCCCCATTGCTTTACCAAAAATTGCTGTCATGTGCACAAAGTTGAGTGACCTTCATTGTAGGGGTGCACCTTATTTTGATATGGGTGTAAAAATGAAAGAAAAATTTAAAAAATATTTTCAAGAACTACCCGCTGTTTTGACCTGTGCTGCTGCGTTAAACCCTTGCATCAATGTTGGTGGTGTTGAAGCTTTAATAGAAAAAATTTGTGATGAGCTAGGGTTAAACGACGATCAAAACCCCTATTATAGCCAAACTTTAAAGAATGATTTCAACACCACCTTGGCAAACATGTATGATGTTTACCTTACAAGATACGGGTCGTCTTCCCAAATTCATGACTCGTTAAGAGCTGTTGCCCAATCCCAATCCCAAACCGACCTTGAAATGGGGATGTACTACATGATTTGGGAAGACGCCGGTAAACGTCAAAGGGTAAACACCCCAAGCAGTGAACTTGGAAGGTATGGTGGTACCAACTTTGTGAAACACATGACTCCGGATGAATTTAGAAGTCTTGATTTGCTGGCTTGGTGGAGAGGTAAGGAGGATGAGTTTCCGATCCTCGCCGCCATGGCCAAAGATTTACTAACGGTCCAAGCTTCCACGGTAGCTTCGGAGTCTGCTTTTTCTGTTTCTGGCAGGGTTATATCGATTAGGAGGACTCGACTCACTCCACCAGCTGTAGAGATGTCGATTTGCTACAAGGATTACTTGGACTCTTTAGACAGGCACAACATCAACGCTCACTCGAGGGGGAAATGGACTATGAGGCGGCCTTGTATGAAGACGAGGTCAATCAAGGACACACTCAACCAATGACCGATGAAGAAGCCGCGTACGACGATTACCTAAGGAATAGCTCGGGATCGGGTAGCGAAGAAAATGAGTAACAAACATCAACTTGTTAATGTAATCGTGTCTAAGCATTCTTTAATGTTTGTATTTTTGAGTTACGAATATGCGATAACGATTTAATGTTTGTATTTTTAATGTAAAAGCTATAAATGAAAGTTATGTGTTTTTAATCTTCCAAGCAAAGAATGCTAACAACGAAACCCTAAACCCTAAAGCAAAAAAAAAAAAAAAAAAAAAAAAAAAAAAAAAAAAAAACCCGGTTAACCGGTTAGACCGGTTTTTAAAAACCGGTTATAAAAAAACCGGTTTAATAACCGGTTCTAACCGGTTTCTAAACCGGTCCAAACCGGTTTGGCCGGTTTGAGTTTTCAGCAATAATAACCGGTTAATAACCGGTCCGGTTATTAACCGAACCGGTTTTTTTCTGGATAAAAAAAACCGGTCCGGTTAAAAACCGAACCGGTTTTTTCAAAAAAAACCGATTTGTGCACCTCTAGTTTCAACTACCAATCAAGTCAGACTATCGAGTGAAGAATACTAACACGTGTCGTTTCGTATTTGGTCCGAAGCATAATTTGAGTTTATGGAAGCACAATAATGAAGATTATTGTAATAGGTTATGATAGAAACAAGTGTTATGTGGCACTCATCAATTTTCGGTTTAATATTTGTATCCGTCTAATGTACTCGTTTATTATCGGATTTTCATATTTAATAAAGACGTCAAACTATTAATTATGTTATTCGGCTTTGTCTTTATTGTATTTGCGCATCGCTGGTAAACACTGTATTCATAAAATTTTTTAAGTGTCAAATATGTGCATCTAAACCACCTTAACTATGATTTTAGCCCCATCTTGATCATCAAACCAAACACAAGGTACCAAATAGCAAAACATCAAAATATTTTCTTCGCCTCCCTTGTAACATCACAAAATTTCGGTTCAAATTTAACAACTTAGAAAAGATGAGGGGACTCAAAATATTCCCAAGAATATGTAATGGAGAACGTGAAATAAGAAAAATGGGTTCATCCGCATTGGAGAAAGAAAGAAAGAAAGTGGAATTATCCTACATGGGTATAAAAGAAAAGAGAAGTTCTCCCACATCGCTAGGAGATAAAACTTGTGAGCTCCTTATAAGGAGATGAGTTCACATGATAATATTGCTTGGATATATTTTAGTTAGTTTATGCTTGTGGTTTTTGTTTACGGTTTTGTTTAGGATAACCAAAATCCCCGGCTTATGGGTTTTGGGCTTGATATGGGTTGGCCTACTTTGGCTTGTGTACACCTTATTTATAGTTTTTGTTATTATTGTTTAGGGTTAGAAATCTAATCGTATTCACTCTCAAGTATCGTAAACCGATTTTTGGTATTTGGGACTTAAGAACCTGACGTTTCAATAAGCGTGTGCTTTGAAGTCATTGTGTTCTTAATTATTCATCTTGTTCTTGATTCACCACGTGGTTGGATTCCACTTAATCGCGTGTTACTTGGTATCACATTGAAAGATCCGGTTTCGAGACTTAAAATTGGCATAAAAGTCTTTAGACCTATTCTAGGCTCGGGTGTGATATCAAAAGCTTAAAGAATTTGAGATTTCGGTGCTGGGATTTGTTTTTGCTGCTGGTGTAGTGGAAGAATTCGAAGAACATATCCTTCGTGTTCATCGGATGTATAGTTGGGAAAAAGATTTGGAGTTATTTGTTCAAAATTCAAAAGATCTCAAAATACCATTAACTGAGGGATTTTTGAGGTATCTCCAAGAAATTTTGTTTTAGACTGCAAGGGTTCTCGGCCAAAACCAGTTCTCGACTGCAAGGTTCTTAGTGCTTTGGGTTCTCGATATTGGCTTTTCAGTTACAAGGGTTTCCAGCCAAAACCAGTTCTCGGTTTTGACTTTGGGTTCTCAATGTTGACTTGTGTTCTCGGTTTTGGCTAAAGGTTCTCGGTGTTGAATTGGAGTTTTCGGTTGCAATTTTGCGTTTTCGGTTTTTTTGGGTTCTCGGTAATAATGGAATCCAAGGATACTAGCATGACCACCAATATTCACCAGGAACTTGACTCTGTCATGGGAACGACCACTCGTATTCCTCGTTTGCTATCTGCTGAGGGATTTGATGAGTGGATATTCAAATTTGAAAATACATGAAGATGAAGGATTCTAAAGCTTGGAGGAGCATCCTTAGGGGTCCAACTATAATCACCAACGAGTTGGATGAAGAAAGAACAGTGGCTCCTAAGCCGGTTGAGGAGTACACTAATGCTGACATAGACTGATTTGAAGAAGATGAGAGAGCCTGTCCACACTCACTCTATCCTTGGCACATGATATTGCTCAAGTCTTTAGTGACATAGCATCTGCCAAGGCATGGTGGAAGACTCTCATTGATGTGTTTGAAGGTAATGAGGGCGTGCAGCAAAGTGAACAAGACATGTTGCGTCAAGAGTTCAACATGCTTAACCACATCCTTGGTGAATCACTTCATGCTTAAGATGGGTAGTTTGTGGCAAATGGCAATGGTTATGCTTAGAGCCAAGATTTCAACAAAAAAAAATGGTAAAAACAACTAGGTTGTTACCAATGACAAAAGGTGGGGTTCGACAAGGGCAATCTTATATGCTACAACTACCACGAGCCGAGTCATTTTTCTCTTGAGTGAACCAATCCTACTAAAGAAGCTAATAAGGAGAGGGCTGTTGTACATGTTGGAAGTGTGGGAACAGCTGGGTCTAACAATGAGAAAGCTATGGTGGCACAGCATTTTGGATGGGAGGATCAAATGAAGGCTCTAAACTTGGGAGAGGAGTTTGCTAACTTGGCTCAAGTGGATGATAAAGAGGAGGAGAATCAAACTAAAGAAAGGGTGAAGGAACTTCGGTTCGCATTTATGGTATCTTCCACTCCCATCTTCAAACAGGTAAACTCTAAATTATAATCTTAACCATGCATTGATAAAGTAAGTTTATATAGAATACATAATGATAATATGATTCGAGAAACGGAAGATGTTAAAAGGGAAACTATACTCTTAAGTAAAATGAAAAACCTCATAAAGAAAAAAAAGATGCTTAACTTAGGATATATCCAAACTTCAAGAAGATTTGAGTAGAACGGAATGTGCTTATATTGATGCTAAAATAAGATTAATAAATTAACTACCGACCTAGATACATCAAGATTCGAAATTGCTAAATTTGATAATTCCGGTTTCAATGTTAAGAAATTTAATGTATGTAGTGAGGTAGTTGAAAACATGATTGAGAATCAATTGAAATACAAGGATTAGAAAGTTGAGGGTCTTGGGAATAAAAAGGTTCCACCTCCCTTTAATGATAATTATACTTTTCTTCCCTTAACAAAGGAAGAAGAAGAAGAAAGGGAACCTCATTTACAGTATGGTAAAAAGACTGTAAACGAAGTTGTAGGAACAGTTTTTATCAAACATTGAACCTGCCTTAAATAAGAAAATTGATTCTAATGCTTCTACTTCACATTCAGATGAAGTAATAATGGAAGATTGGTCCGAGGATGAAGATGATTTTTGTGTTTTAAATGATTTAAAACTTAAAACTCCTTTAATTTCTGGTGTTTCCAAAACTAATGTTTGTGTGGGCTCTATTTTTAAGAGCGATAATTGTGTGGTTGAACCTTATACCTCAGTTTCATACAATGGTGTGTTTTCTTCTAATATTTTTAAACCTGCTAAGACTGGTAAATATTTTCCACTAAAATTTATAAAAGAATGTGGATCACCTTTATGCTCTTGTGGTAATACAAGTAAAACTGATCAAATTAAAAGAACACCAGCTATCTCATGCAAACCATCAAGACCAGGAGTTGACACAATGGTTTTTATTTAAAGAAACAAACTTGTTACAATTGTGGAACTCCTGGTCATGTCTCTAAAAATTCTCCTTATCGTCCATATGTTCCCTATTATGGGAAAGAAAGAAGGAGTTAGCCTAGGAATGGGTTTTAACATCAATATAGTAGAAAACCTTCCATGGCAATTTCCTCAAAGAGTGACTGGAATGCTTAAATGGCCAAAAGCCAAGTTCTAAAAATAGAAAAGCCTGTTTTGGCAACTAAACCTGACAAAAGGCAACGTTCGGATTCAAAACCGAACTCATGTTTGAAATCAGCTAATGGACAGAAGGTGAAACCGATGTTAGTACATAGAGCCGAAGTTAAGTAGCCCACCTGTATTAGTCATAAATTTCTTAAACCCGACTATAGGCGGTTGCCTAAACTCGCAGCTAACCAGTCCTTCACAACTCCTTGTAAATCATCTTGTTCATTATTTGACAACAGGGATTCATTATTTGACAACATGGAGGACATGACATGGCAACAAGTGCCATGCATTGATAAATCTGGTTTACCTAGTGTCACTATGGACTGGGTATCTAAATCTAACTAATCCCACATATTGTGTAGAAACAACTATGGAGGAATATCATTAGACTTTGGTATGTTGATAGTGGGTGTTCCATGCACATGGCACATGACAGGAGACGTCTCTTAATTGTATGACATTGAAAACATTAATGGAGGGTATATGTCCTTTATGGGAGGAGAAATCGGGAAGATCACTCATTGTAAGTAATAGTGTTTTACAATTCGATAATGTGAATTATGTCCCTGAGTTGAAACACAGTTTATTGAGTGTTTCTCATATTTGTGATAAAGACTTTTCAACTCATTTTACCAATAAAGGATGCCTCATTTTAAAACCAGGGATTCTTATACCAGGCGATTGGGTTCTTGTCAAATCACAACAAAAATATAATGTGTCACACCCCGACTAGCACAATGCGGAAGCGTAAAACGGGAATGTAACAAACACCTCTGGTATCAACACATTGTTTATAAAGAAACATTACAAACTAATTTACAATATATTACATTTCTTTGTTCTATCATTGTTTTACAGTCTAGGTGGTACAAACAAAACTAATTCGTTAACTAAACGTTCTTACTACTAACACCGTTGCTTCTATTCACATAGCATCGACCACACACTTCAGGCAAGTAACAGATCACCAAATTACTCCGATTTAGGTACACCTGAAAAGCAGTTTAAAACGGGTCAACTACTAGAGTTGGTGAGTTTCACGAGTTTCAAGAAAACAGTAATGAGTATTCACAAGTTAACACTTGTAATCATGAAATAAGTATGTATGTATGTAAATGATGTAATTCTGCTAAGCTACAATGAAGCCTTGACTGTATGTGCTGCGTGCATCCATTTCCCACGCTCCATCAACCACTGTGGCCCCTTTCCACCCACAACATGCCCCGGTAGCTATGTCTAACACTACATAGCCTGTTTGTATAAATATGGTCATGTGCAAAAGGCGCTATGTGACACGGAAACCAGGCCGATTCTGTTTGGGTTTGTCAAACCAATAGTACTATTCACAAGCCACCGGCTCGAAGTTAATCACTGTGATCGTGGGGACTTTCGTGTGTTAGCACTTAGATAATTCACATCAATACATGATTCAGGTATGTATATGTAATTAAACATGCTTTTCACCCCAAAAGTTCGTAAAACAGTTTAAAAGTGGGGTCATGAAACTCACGGTTTAGTAGATATTCAGTACTGTATCAGCTCGTGGTTTGTTCGGTCCGCGATTAGTAGTTCCTATAATCAATATTATAATAATATTAATATTTTAATATTATTATAATCTCAATACTAAACTGGGCTGTATAACTAATCTGGGTGTAGCTGGAACACCCAGAAAGTGGCAATAGGCTTAGGTTGTGATGTTGTTCAATGTCTAATACTTAAAACCGAACTTGGCTCAGACTCCCGTTTTCCCAGCTGGGCCAAGTTGCTCGTTTAGGCGTTCAGAAAGTAGTTATGGAAAATAAGCTTGGGTAAATGTATTGGTTAATAACATGATTAAATTATAAAGAAAGATCACATACTGGGGTCCCGGATTAGCCTCGGGGCCCGTTTCCGTTTATTCAATTTGATTTGAGAAGAAACGCGCACAATCCACCCGGATTGTCCAGGTTTTTCATAGAAAAGTTCATTTTCACTTAATTAGTCCAAACATATGATTTTTGATCACTCTTGGTGTTTTGATTTTCCCGCAGGTTCACTAGCCGCGAACTTGCCTGTTGTTATAAAAACTGAATTTGTTTAATATTCAGATTAGCATAATTAATTAATCGTTAAACATTAAATTATGAAAATTTAACCACTTATCAATTAAAATATGTAGATTTTTATAAAAATATTTCTGGAATTTATTTACTGATTTATTAATTTATAAAAATTTATTTTATCAGCTATATTTCGCCTGAAAATCGTCCGTTTACCCCAAAAAATTTCCAAAAATTCCACAAAAATTCCTGAATACTCAAATCATGTCCCAAAACAACCTGTATCAATTCCAGAATGTAAAAAGCTCGTACAATATTCTTTTCGGCCCAAATTCGGCTGTAAAAATTCACAAGAACGCAAATAACAAAACACCTTTAAACTTCTCCAAATGATCCGAAAATTCATATGTGATCAAAATACATTAAATATGAGTTCCCAGCAAAATTTCATAATTTTTGAAGTATTTTAGCTATTTTTTCCAAATAAACGTCCCAATTCGGTAATAAATTCGCCAAATATTCTCGGATGGTCAAAAAATTACCAAATTTGAACAGGGACTTATTGACCTGGTCCCTAATGTCCCCGAAAAATTTCAAGTCTTAAAAATATGCACATCACAACCTTAACCTAAATAGTCCGTAAGCGAGTGTTTCGGCATTACCTTAGCGGGTTTGGCTCGTTTCTGACCTTTTAATCAAGTTTTCAGGTTCTTGTGCTTCTAAGAAAGCTAGGTACAAGTCTATATCACAAACCAAGCAATATTTCATCAATATAACAGCCCTTAACTTAGGGTTTCGGCTAGTGCACAAAAACGAACTTTTGAACCGTAAAAACGCCGTATCAACCCTTTTATCCCTGTTTATGGCCAAAAAAACTATCAAAACAGGTTCCTTACCATGTGTATGATCAAAACATATTTATGTACCATTTTTAGGATATTTACACGGTTAGGAATGATTTTTAGTAACCAAGACATGTTTTTATGGTATTAAACAAGTTTAAACAAGTTCAAAAGCTACTTATTTAAGCTCTTTACCTTAGGGTTTGAAGGTTTTCTGGAATTTCTGCTTGCAGCTGCTTGGACTTCAGTTTTTATAAACCAAATTGGATAAAAAGCTTCCTAAACAAGTTTTATAAAAGAATGGGGGGTGGGGGTGGGCTGTCCGATCGGAAGTCCATGGGCCTCCCCTTTGGGCTGTTTTGGCCCATTAATCTGGTTTCTCAAGCCCAAATACGAAAAGCCCGGTCCAAATTTAGTTCGGGTTCGGTTTTTGGCGCGAAAAAGTTATCGGGTGCGTTAAACAGCGCGAAAACAAGTGTTTTTCGGCTAGTTTTGTGTAAAATTATAAAAACATACTATATGTTTGTAAAAATCAAAAATATTTTCACGGATCACTTAAAACATTTCAAATAAGTGTTTGGTAAGTCTTTTTCGGCTTATCGGATGATACAATGCTTGGTTTGTAACTATCTTTCGCGTTTAAATCTATAGCGGGTAGTTAAACGAGCATATTTTCGTTTAACTTGTTTGCTATCAAACTAAGACCATATTTCTAATATTTTAGCTTGTATAGATCGTATATCACTTATAGATGCCCCCCCGAGATATCTGGGTCATAACCCAACCCGTTCGATTAATCGTTCGTTTGTTACGCAAAAGGCGTTTATTTGCTTAATCGGTAAATACGTACTGAGGTATACCTTGTTTTGGCTCAAATGTCACATAATGCATATATTATCTACATGAATCAAAATGTTTTAGAAGAAATTACTTGCTTATTTTCAAAAGTTTCGGAACATAATGTCTTGCTTTGGCATCATGGTCTTGTTCATGCCAATCATAGAAAAACTTAAACCATCTTGCTAAAAACAATATTGTTCGCGGCTTACCAATAAATGATTTTATCATGTTGAAAAGTGTGTTGCTTGCGCACAA
Organism: Bidens hawaiensis; assembly: GCF_021521415.1. Classification (NCBI taxonomy): domain Eukaryota; kingdom Viridiplantae; phylum Streptophyta; class Magnoliopsida; order Asterales; family Asteraceae; genus Bidens; species Bidens hawaiensis. Next base: position 202,138 of record NW_027495655.1, read on the forward strand.
TGAAAACATCACCGTAAACCGCATAAACCTAAACTTATTAATATAATTTATTCTTTGTTTCAACTGCTTCACATTGACTTGTTTGGTCTCGTAAATGTTCTCAGTATTTCTTGCAATTCTTATTGTTTGGTTATTGCTAATGATTACACACGCTATAGTTGGGTTTTCTTTTTGTCTAATAAGACTGAGTTTGCAGAGTTGATTAAGAGGTTTATTGTGTTGATGGTGAATAAGATGAATTTGAGAGTGAATGGTATACGGGTTGACAATGGTACCGAGTTCAAGAATGCTGTTCTGAATCATTCTTATAAAATCCACTTTTTCTTATTTATAAACCAATGCGGAAGTTTGGTCCCAAAATTTTCTTTTTCTTTTTGACTTATATTCTTCAACACTTAACCTCTACTAGAATCAGCTATCTTATTATACTTTATTAACCACAGTACAACATTTAATAAAAAACAACTTTGTAGAACCTTAAAAGTAAGAGTAAAATTTTAAATCTGTTGATGTGTTTCCTTGATCTGACTCGAGCCCTTGATCATTATCCAACACCTTTTCCTTGATGCTTTACCTAGTGCAAACGAACATTCATTATTAGTTTAGCGCGTGCGCGCGCACACACATATATATAAACTAACTATACAACTTACACACAAATTATGACTTAAAAACACAAAAAATAAAACATCAATATTTGGTAATTAAGTGTAACCCAGTTATAATTTAGCGTAACCTGATCTGTCTTTGCATAAGGTTGGCGCAGCCTACTAGCCCATATTTCCGTGTTTTTTGCATTTTAAGTTTGCTTATTCAATCCTCGGCTTCTTGTACCTGATTCTAACCAAAAAGATCACTTCAAGGGACATTAAACCCATTGTTTGATATACTTTTCCACCTTGCTACTTATATAATAAATTTCTAACGTTGACATACTTGATATTGATATCTTATATTTTTATCAAACGGATCAAAATGGTTGTAAGTCATTCAGTGAACACATTTTTTATGTTCTAACAATTGAACTCAATTATTTTCCTGTAGTGCTTCTATTATCTTCATCAAATGAATCAATCGCCAAATGCTTTCTAACATAGGTACTTCTAAGTTTAGATTGATATGAACGGGTCAAATCCACCAATTAACTAAACTAAAAGTATGAACACGAGTGAGTCAAACACATGCTAACATTATACAACTCAACTCCCAACATTATAACTACTCGTTTTTAACATCTACGCCTTATTACTAATTTAAATTCCATTAACATATTCTTACAGAGTCTCGTTTATACCCTTATGTAGTCTTAGAGTGTAAGTCTACTTATCTTTACCCGTAGGATTTCGAAGGCATGAAAAATTCTATTGACACATTAGCTCCCTAGCTTCAACTTTCTTAGGAACATTCAATTCGACAATGACATGTTAATATACTTAATCCATGACCCTTAATGCGACACTCCGTAAAATAGGTCATTTTCTGTACATTCCTTAAACATGATTCGTTACGTTAATTCCCGAATGATTAAAATTTGTTAAGTTTAATCGCAACGAGTCTAGCATAGGCATGCATATGCACGCTACATTACAAATGAGTAATTTATTTTTAGTCAAATTACTCAAACTTTCAGATTTATTTGACGGATACAGACGTTGGTGATAATTTTAAACAACTCGAACATATATTTAAATGAACCAGGAAGTTTGAGTTATAAGTTATACGATTATATTTTGTAAGTATTCTTATAAAATATTAATTTTGAATACGAAATGAATTGCAGACGCCTATTAATTATTTATAAATTCTATGTCTTGTTATACTACGGGTACATAAGCATACATACATTTAAATGCATAATTAACACCTAGCTACATAAAACAAATACCTGAAGAATACATGTACATGTATGCATATAAAAGGGCTCATCATACATACACGTATATATGTAAGTACGTATATAAGGCTATATGAAATAAGTTTCTATATAAATATTATATATTATAAATTATAACTTTCTTTTCATAGACATATTCACTATTCCTTTGAAAAATCGTTTTAACTGTTTGTACGCATTGCTTTACAATGTGTATTTATTTGTTTGTCTTTAACGTGTTACACGTGGTCCGCCACATATTTCTTCAGCACCAACATATGCAGGCAACAGTGCAAAACCTCTCTGTGTGTGTATTTTCAGTAACATATGCAGGCAACGTTACCTATTGTTACTATGGACTGGGTATCTAAATCTAACTAATCCCACATATTGTGTAGAAACAACTATGGAGGAATATCATTAGACTTTGGCATGTTGATAGTGGGTGTTCCATGCACATGGCACATGACAGGAGACGTCTCTTAATTGTATGACATTGAAAACATTAATGGAGGGTATATGTCCTTTATGGGAGGAGAAATCGGGAAGATCACTCATTGTAAGTAATAGTGTTTTACAATTCGATAATGTGAATTATGTCCCTGAGTTGAAACACAGTTTATTGAGTGTTTCTCACATTTGTGATAAAGACTTTTCAACTCATTTTACCAATAAAGGATGCCTCATTTTAAAACCAGGGATTCTTATACCAGGCGATTGGGTTCTTGTCAAATCACAACGAAAATATAATGTGTCACACCCCGACTAGCACAATGCGGAAGCGTAAAATGGGAATGTAACAAACACCTCTGGTATCAACACATTGTTTATAAAGAAACATTACAAACTAATTTACAATATATTACATTTCTTTGTTATATCATTGTTTTACAGTCTAGGTGGTACAAACAAAACTAATTCGTTAACTAAACGTTCTTACTACTAACACCGTTGCTTCTATTCACATAGCATCGACCACACACTTCAGGCAAGTAACAGATCACCAAATTACTCCGATTTAGGTACACCTGAAAAGCAGTTTAAAACGGGTCAACTACTAGAGTTGGTGAGTTTCACGAGTTTCAAGAAAACAGTAATGTGTATTCACAAGTTAACACTTGTAATCATGAAATAAGTATGTATGTATGTAAATGATGTAATTATGCTAAGCTACAGTGAAGCCTTGACTGTATGTGCTGCGTGCATCCATTTCCCACGCTCCATCAACCACTGTGGCCCCTTTTCCGCCCACAACATGCCCCGGTAGCTATGTCTAACACTACATAGCCTGTTTGTATAAATATGGTCATGTGCAAAAGGCGCTATGTGACACGGAAACCAGGCCGATTCCGTTTGGGTTTGTCAAACCAATAGTACTATTCACAAGCCACCGGCTCGAGGTTAATCACTGTGATCGTGGGGACTTTCGTGTGTTAGCACTTAGATAATTCACATCAATACATGATTCAGGTATGTATATGTAATTAAACATGCTTTTCACCCCAAAAGTTCGTAAAACAGTTTAAAAGTGGGGTCATGAAACTCACGGTTTAGTAGATATTCAGTACTGTATCAGCTCGTGGTTTGTTCGGTCCGCGATTAGTAGTTCCTATAATCAATATTATAATAATATTAATATTTTAATATTATTATAATCTCAATACTAAACTGGGCTGTATAACTAATCTGGGTGTAGCTGGAACACCCAGAAAGTGGCAATAGGCTTAGGTTGTAATGTTGTTCAATGTCTAATACTTAAAACCGAACTTGGCTCAGACTCCCGTTTTCCCAGCTGGGCCAAGTTGCTCGTTTACGTGTTCAGAAAGTAGTTATGGGAAAATAAGCTTGGGTAAATGTATTGGTTAATAACATGATTAAGTTATAAAGAAAGATCACATACTGGGGTCCTGGATTAGCCTCGGGGCCCGTTTCCGTTTATTCAATTTGATTTGAGAAGAAACGCGCACAATTCACCCGGATTGTCCAGGTTTCTCATAGAAAATTTCATTTTCACTTAATTAGTCCAAACATATGATTTTTGATCACTCTTGGTGTTTTGATTTTCCCGCAGGTTCACTAGTCGCGAACTTGCCGGTTGTTATAAAAACTGAATTTGTTTAATATTCAGATTAGCATAATTAATTAACCGTTAAACATTAAATTATGAAAATTTAACCACTTATCAATTAAAATATGTAGATTTTTATAAAAATATTTCTGGAATTTATTTACTGATTTATTAATTTATAAAAATTTATTTTATCAGCTATATTTCGCCTAAAAATCGTCCGTTTACCCCAAACAATTTCCAAAAATTCCACAAAAATTCCTGAATACTCAAATCATGTCCCAAAACAACCTGTATCAATTTCAGAATGTAAAAAGCTCGTACAATATTCTTTTCGGCCCAAATTCGGCTGTAAAAATTCACAAGAACGCAAATAACAAAACACCTTTAAACTTCTCCAAATGATCCCAAAATTCATATGTGATCAAAATACATCAAATATGAGTTTCCAGAAAAATTTCATAATTTTTGAAGTATTTTAGCTATTTTTCCCAAATAAACATCCCAATTCGGTAATAAATTTGCCAAATATTCTCGGATGGTCAAAAAATTACCAAATTTGAACAGGGACTTATGGACCTGGTCCCTAATGTCCCTGAAAAATTTCAAGTCTTAACAATATGCACATCACAACCTTAACCTAAATAGCCCATAAGCGAGTGTTTCGGCATTACCTTAGCGGGTCTGGCTCGTTTCCGACCTTTTAATCAAGTTTTCAGGTTCTTGTGCTTCTAAGAAAGCTAGGTACAAGTCTATATCACAAACCAAGCAATATTTCATCAATATAACAGCCCTTAACTTAGGGTTTCGGCTAGTGCACAAAAAAGAACTTTTGAACCGTAAAAACGCCGTATCAACCCTTTTATCCGTGTTTATGGCCAAAAAAACTATCAAAACAGGTTCCTTACCATGTGTATGATCAAAACATATTTATGTACCATTTTTAGGATATTTACACGGTTAGGAATGATTTTTAGTAACCAAGACATGTTTTTATGGTATTAAACAAGTTTAAACAAGTTCAAAAGCTACTTATTTAAGCTCTTTACCTTAGGGTTTGAAGGTTTTCTGGAATTTCAGCTTGCAGCTGCTTGGACTTCAGTTTTTATAAACCAAATTGGATAAACAAGCTTCCTAAACAAGTTTTATAAAAGAATGGGGGGTGGGGGTGGGCTGTCCGATCGGAAGTCCATGGGCCTCCGCTTTAGGCTGTTTTGGCCCATTAATCTGGTTTCTCAAGCCCAAATACGAAAATCCCGGTCCAAATTTAGTTCGGGTTCGGTTTTTGGCGCGAAAAAGTTATCGGGTGCGTTAAACAGCGCGAAAACAAGTGTTTTTCGGCTAGTTTTGTGTAAAATTATAAAAACATACTATATGTTTGTAAAAATCAAAAATATTTTCACGGATCACTTAAAACATTTCAAATAAGTGTTTGGTAAGTCTTTTTCGGCTTATCGGATGATACAATGCTTGGTTTGTAACTATCTTTCGCGTTTAAATCTATAGCGGGTAGTTAAACGAGCATATTTTCGTTTAACTTGTTTGCTATCAAACTAAGACCATATTTCTAATATTTTAGCTTGTATAGATCGTATATCACTTACAGATGCCCCCCCGAGATATCTGGGTCATAACCCAACCCGTTCGATTAATCGTTCGTTTGTTACGCAAAAGGCGTTTATTTGCTTAATCGGTAAATACGTACTGAGGTATACCTTGTTTTGGCTCAAATGTCACATAATGCATATATGATCGACATGAATCAAAATGTTTTAGAAGAAATTACTTGCTTATTTTTAAAGTTTCGGAACATAATGTCTTGCTTTGGCATCATGGTCTTGTTCATGCCAATCATAGAAAAACTTAAACCATCTTGCTAAAAACAATATTGTTCGCGGCTTACAAATAAATGATTTTATCATGATGAAAAGTGTGTTGCTTGCGCACAATGAAAACATCACCGTAAACCGCATAAACCTAAACTTATTAATATAATTTATTCTTTGTTTCAACTGCTTCACATTGACTTGTTTGGTCTCGTAAATGTTCTCAGTATTTCTTGCAATTCTTATTGTTTGGTTATTGCTAATGATTACACACGCTACAGTTGGGTTTTCTTTTTGTCTAATAAGACTGAGTTTGCAGAGTTGATTAAGAGGTTTATTGTGTTGATGGTGAATAAGATGAACTTGAGAGTGAATGGTATACGGGTTGACAATGGTACCGAGTTCAAGAATGCTGTTCTGAATCATTCTTATAAAATCCACTTTTTCTTATTTATAAACCAATGCGGAAGTTTGGTCCCAAAATTTTCTTTTTCTTTTTGACTTATATTCTTCAACACTTAACCTCTACTAGAATCAGCTATCTTATTATACTTTATTAACCACAGTACAACATTTAATAAAAAACAACTTTGTTGAACCTTAAAAGTAAGAGTAAAATTTTAAATCTGTTGATGTGTTTCCTTGATCTGACTCGAGCCCTTGATCATTATCCAACACCTTTTCCTTGATGCTTTACCTAGTGCAAACGAACATTCATTATTAGTTTAGCGCGTGCGCGCGCACACACATATATATAAACTAACTATACAACTTACACACAAATTATGACTTAAAAACACAAAAAATAAAACATCAATATTTGGTAATTAAGTGTAACCCAGTTATAATTTAGCGTAACCTGATCTGTCTTTGCATAAGGTTGGCGCAGCCTACTAGCCCATATTTCCGTGTTTTTTGCATTTTAAGTTTGCTTATTCAATCCTCGACTTCTTGTACCTGATTCTAACCAAAAAGATCACTTCAAGGGACATTAAACCCATTGTTTGATATACTTTTCCACCTTGCTACTTATATAATAAATTTCTAACGTTGACATACTTGATATTGATATCTTATATTTTTATCAAACGGATCAAAATGGTTGTAAGTCATTCAGTGAACACATTTTTTATGTTCTAACAATTGAACTCAATTATTTTCCTGTAGTGCTTCTATTATCTTCATCAAATGAATCAATAGCCAAATGCTTTCTAACATAGGTACTTCTAAGTTTAGATTGATATGAACGGGTCAAATCCACCAATTAACTAAACTAAAAGTATGAACACGAGTGAGTCAAACACATGCTAACATTATACAACTCAACTCCCAACATTATAACTACTCGTTTTTAACATCTACGCCTTATTACTAATTTAAATTCCATTAACATATTCTTACAGAGTCTCGTTTATACCCTTATGTAGTCTTAGAGTGTAAGTCTACTTATCTTTACCCGTAGGATTTCGAAGGCATGAAAAATTCTATTGACACATTAGCTCCCTAGCTTCAACTTTCTTAGGAACATTCAATTCGACAATGACATGTTAATATACTTAATCCATGACCCTTAATGCGACACTCCGTAAAATAGGTCATTTTCTGTACATTTCTTAAACATGATTCGTTACGTTAATTCCTGAATGATTAAAATTTGTTAAGTTTAATCGCAACGAGTCTAGCATAGGCATGCATATGCACGCTACATTACAAATGAGTAATTTATTTTTAGTCAAATTACTCAAACTTTCAGATTTATTTGACGGATACAGACGTTGGTGATAATTTTAAACAACTCGAACATATATTTAAATGAACCAGGAAGTTTGAGTTATAAGTTATACGATTATATTTTGTAAGTATTCTTATAAAATATTAATTTTGAATACGAAATGAATTGCAGACGCCTATTAATTATTTATAAATTCTATGTCTTGTTATACTACGGGTACATAAGCATACATACATTTAAATGCATAATTAACACCTAGCTACATAAAACAAATACCTGAAGAATACATGTACATGTATGCATATAAAAGGGCTCATCATACATACACGTATATATGTAAGTACGTATATAAGGCTATATGAAATAAGTTTCTATATAAATATTATATATTATAAATTATAACTTTCTTTTCATAGACATATTCACTATTCCTTTGAAAAATCGTTTTAACTGTTTGTACGCATTGCTTTACAATGTGTATTTATTTGTTTGTCTTTAACGTGTTACACGTGGTCCGCCACATATTTCTTCAGCACCAACATATGCAGGCAACAGTGCAAAACCTCTCTGTGTGTGTATTTTCAGTAACTCAAAGGGGTTTCTCTCTCAATCTTCATCTCTTTCGATGTCGTCGTTGCCGGCTTCCATTTTCGAATTCGAGGCAGTGAAGATGTTAGAGGTAAGACGGTGATGTTTCACCGCCTCCCGCTCCTAAATCTGCCCTCTCAGGCTGTTGCCGGGTTCCGTTTTGGAACCCTAGGCGACAGCTGTGGCTGTGGGGGAGCTATGACGGTGATTTTTGGCTGTCATCGGGTTCCATGTTGGAGCCCTAAGCGATGGCGGTGGTGGCCGTTGCCGGCTTCCGTTTTGGAAGCCTAGGTGGCGGAACAAAGATGGTGATTTTTGACTGTCTTCGGGTTCCATTTGATCTCGGGTAAGCGGTTGATTGGGATGGTCATTGGGTCCTTAGTTCTGCCCTTTTTTCTTCTATTGTTTGTTGAAATTTAGAAGATATTTGTAAGGTTATGAATTTGTTGTCGATGCTTTGCAAGGCAGCAGACCCAATTTTGGTGGTCACCCACTTTCAAATCTTTTCTTTTGGGTTTGCCTTAGGTAATGGAAACCAACTATGTTGAATCCAAAATAATAAGATGGTTAGTGTTTGTAGTGTTATATGGGTTTTTGTTTTGGCTTATGTTAAACAAGCAAATTAGCCAGGAAAGAATGAGTACCTTATCAAGATTTAAGTGTTTATTTTGCTACAAGAAGCAGCAACAACCATGGACCAAACCCAAATTCTGTCTCAAATGTCAAGAAAGATGTCTAGAAAGAAACACTCAGGTGGGATTATTCTCATTGTAGTGGCGGTTTTCGATGTTTATGGCTTGAATGGTGTTCAACATTGTGATCGGATTCGTTGTTATAAAGGCTATGTTGATGAACTTGGCTTCATCTAACCTTCAAAGTTGTAATTTTTCTTTGTGCTATGATGATACAGTGGCGGATTTGCAATAGTGGGGTTTGAGGTTATGATGATTGTCGAAGGTCTGAACCTCTTCAAATAGATTGATTTTTTTTTATATCTTTGATGCGGTGCTTTGATTACGAGCTGAAATGATGAGATTGTGCTCATTTTACTAGTGGTTTTTGGATGTTTGTGTGTGGTTTGATACCGATCTAAGCGCATTTGATGTTGGTTCGTTGCTGCTCCATTCTTACGAGCTTTATTTCTTTGTTAACTATATGGAAGCTTGGTTGTACTTTAGTGGTTAATTGGCCTGCTTATGTTTGTATATTGTGTTTCGCTATGACGCATCATTATTTGGAATGATAACGTGTGTTGCAACCACAACGAAGATCTGCGTCTTCCTTTTGTACCGCTGAACTTTGAATTACTTTTTGAGAAGATTCGATTGACTCTCGGGTCTCGATAGCCAATATCTGAGATTCGTCTATGGTATCACAACCCCCCGCAACAAGGGGGGTCGAAATACTACTTATTATATATATTACACAGTTAAGTGGTGAAAGCAACCGATACAATATAATAAACGAAACGTCTGGTTGGTGAAAGCAACCGACACAGTATAAAAAACGAAACGTCTGGTTGGTGAAAGAAACCGACACAGTATAATAAACGAAACGTCTGGTTGGTGAAAACAACCGACAAAAATGTAATAAACGAAACGTGCGGTTGGTGAAAGCAACCGACACAAATGTAATAAACAAAACATCCGGTTGGTGAAAGCAACCGACACAAATAAACGGCTAGTTGGGTGAAAGTGTATAGCATAAGACGACTTGCGAGTCGATAACGGTAACTAATTGACCTTACGCGTTTAGGACGTGTGAAGGAAGCGGACCCAGGTCCAAACTGTAATTGCTAACGAATTGAACATTGAACGTACGAGGTGAGTTTCACAACCCCCTTTTACTGTTTTATTGTTTTATAAATTCGGGGGTGGAAAACATACACAACTGCTTTTATATACGGTAATTAGAAACAAAAACACCTAATCTTTATGTGAACATGAGTTGAACTATGTAGTGCTATAAGTCCCTTGCTTGCATACTATAAACATTAGCTAACGGAGTTAGCCACAGGAATATACGAATAGTACTATTGACGTTGACATTTCCCCCTACTATTAGGTTAGTCGCTCTAACCTTCGATATTGCATCGAAACAGGGTGCGTTATATTCCATCTATGAGATTTGAATAGGGCAAAAGGATATAAGTCGTGGTTTGGTTATAGGCTCAAGGTTCGTCATATTAATTCATAGATTTAGCTAGTCTACGGAGGATCATCGTATTTGTTTCAAAAGATTGTCGTATACTTATTTGTGAACCGATTCAATGCTTTATGAATAACGTGATTTTATATCGAGTCTCAAAACCTGTGAACTCACCAACCATTGTGTTGACTTTTTAAAACGTACGTTTTTTAGGGAATTAACAAGCACTTAAGGAATCATGAAGACGTGACCTCAAGGCATAATTAGGATACCATTTGGAGGGGTTTCGCTTGTATCCCTATTGATATTTGGGGTCATATACGAGAAATCCCAATTTTATCTTAAACTAATTTATTTAAAAACATGTTATGGTTTATAAATGCTTTTTAAAACTATTGGTATCCTAATGCTACTATGTTGGCGATAATCATATGCTTACGGTATACATGATGTCACGAACCCGCGTTTCCATTTTAGCGGGGTGTGACAGATTGGTATCAGAGCCATTGGTTATAGCGAACTAGAAGGTCTAGTCTATAACTGGTGACTCGCATTAACATGTTCATTGCATGCATACACGTTTACATAATTACATATCATTTATAGTACGGAAATTTTTGTCATAAAGAGTTTTCCTCATCGTTCACGCAATCCGTATCCATTGTTGTTACAAACAACCCTTAGTCACTTCACGATTTGTGATGCACTAGTTTTGGAACTCGTGCCAACCACATGTGATGGAAAGCAGTGGGACCCGCACCCTAGTAGTGACTTGAGACAGTATACTTAACTGAGCCGGGATAACTCGGTAACCTCAATGTACCTTTTGGGAATGAGGACTGACAACTCCGGTAATGGGAGTACCGAATTGATATAATGCTAGCGGAAAGCCGTAGTGATCAAGAAACGTCCCATATGGCTTTGATTCTGAGCCGGAAAATAGGGTACACAACCATAGGGTGCGCCTGAAATATTTGTGGACGTATACCACATAAGAGAATCTGTGTCAATATCTACTTGAATCTTATGCAATGGTGTGGCGGCTAACAGGCGTGAACTTTAGTAGGGTCAGCGGAATAATTAGAAAAAAAAAGAGTGCTACTCTTCTGGTGTTCAGACTGAACCATTTGTTTAACATCCTATCTTAAGGATGCACCTTAATGGACGCATCCTGACCATTCTATCTCACGCAACTTCAACCTTTGATTGTTGACAAATATTTTGTTGTCAATAATAAAGTGTTAGCATGCGATAATGCAACTAAATAGACATTTTAGTTCCCTTACATGTAAGCTCTAATATGGAAGACACTCGGGTGACCATGCAAGGCAGATTACCATTACAAGTGCACACGTAATCGTAATGTGCAATGCATGAAAATCCAAGTGAATACTGTAGCTCAAGTAGATGCTCACATTAATCCAAAATCATAATTTCCTTAATCAAGATTCAGTCTAAGATTAAAGCGAACGTCCATTGGGGTAACCATGGTGACGCCCTACGATACCTTGATCTATCTTCGTTTACCTGGAATGTTTGACATTTCACTCCATTATCATGGACGACCAACATTTGGCACTATCTGCAACAGAACTTTCTAGGTACTCCTTTAAGATTATTCCTTGATTTTTGGGTCTCTATAACCAAGCCGATGTAAAAAAAATAATATAAACAAAGAACCGTTCCTGGCATATTATTACATCGTGGAGTAACAATAAATTATTTTTCTTTCATAACCTACGCCTTCATTACTTTTACGGATGTTTCCTGTATGGCACAAATAGGTTGGTGGCTCCACTGCCTAACTTCGTCCGATATTTATGAAATGTTCTAGTAATCTTACTACAAATAGAGTAAATCGACTTTTATGTGATCAACGTGTTGTATGACATAATACAACATAAATTTTATTTATCTTGTAAAATTTCATCCCTTGAAATAAAACCCTTCGCATACACTTCCTAGTTGCTTCTAACATCCGAAACTCTCACTAGCACGCGCAATAATTACCAACGTCTTCAACATAGCCTTGTAATATGCCTAACGATTCAAATTCACTTTGCCTTCATTGGAGCTTTCTACCAAGCGTTGAAAACTCTTAATACAACACTGTTGTTTCCTTCGGCCCACGCACTGCATCGACTTAAATATTTTTAAACATCTTCAACATTGTTGTTACACCATGTTCCTTGTGTTTTATCGCTATCACTCCAACATTCTCCAATCGTCATATTATAAAAAAAAATTTTAGCCACCATGACAATACTCTGATTGGCAGCCGTTGATCAATTGCCATAATTATTGTTATGATAGGACCCTTCGCACGTCATTACAAAGTTCAGTGATTTCCCCTCCCCTTGGTTTAAGTTGAAACTGATTACATCCTTCGATGTTTATCTAGCTCATCAATCTTACAAATCTTTGGGTACGGTTTTCCCATCACTACCCTTTATTATTCCTAAGTTGAAATTTTTGCTCTATACAGAAGGATTCAAACCTCCTAATGACAGGACAAAAACCTATTGCCTTAGAACTTGGCTACGACTCATTTATATTTTTACTTAACAGTAAAAAAAAATAGTGAGCTCAAAGACCAATTTGAAGGTTCATTAGTTACATTTTTACATTTATTAGCGCTCAAATTCTAAACACTTTAATAAATTCTTACTCTTATTTAAGATTCCAAGCTAGATCAATGCCAAGAACCTCCTAAACAAAACTTCCATGGATTAATTCATGCTAACAAATTCATACTCTTTTGCTCACATCATGTTTACATAAACACCCAAGTTTACAAAATTTTAATAAGGGATTTCACTTATTACATATTTTTTTTAAGTTAAAAATTCAAAAACCAATTTAATCAAAACTATCATATTTATGTGAATACGTTGTCTTTTAAATCCGAATTTTTAGAAACGCCATGTCAGTTTTACAAGAAGACTACAATATAATACTTATAAGTTTTGCTAAAATTTTTGGGTAAAAAAAAATTATGAATTTTCATAAGAGCTATGTTTATTAAAAATCGATTGATGTTTATGTAGTTGTGGTGATACATATATAAAATTTGATGTATGAGTTCCCAAAGACATAGATTATATAGTTATTTTAAAAATAATTATGAAGAATTTTGGATATTATTAGAAAATAATTCCGTAAGTTTTTGAAATCCTACTGCCACTTAATCCCCGTACAAGCTAATATTTCCTTGTCCAACTGTTATAATTACTTGAGTCTTACTTTGCTCCATATCTAAATCCTTTATATACAAATCTTGCTCACGAACCTTGGATTTCGTCAAGTTACTGTCTAACGACTCCATGTAATGATTCTACTTCATTTTCATCAAATTATTATGATCATTCAAATCCCGTCTTGGCCTCATAGTTATCTCATCATTTATACATGTTTACTTCGCTGGAATTTAACAAACAAAATTTTACCTTATTTCTGTGTTCATACTCTAATGGTTTATTTTATGCTCATTGAGATAATGATACAAACCCCATGTTCATCTACCTTGTAGCACTACCAAAGCACAAGATATTGTAAGTTCTTTCCTTAACACCGACTCTTAGTGCTTACTCAAGGAAACCAACGTTGGCACCTACGTATCGAATCCAATAAACAAACATTGGCACTTGATGTTTGAAAAGGAAAAATTGTTAGTACAGCAGGCTCAGAACGGAATAATACTTCCTAAACCACTATAAGACTTATAAATCATGATAATCGCATTCTAGAGTCTTCTTATCCATTTCAATCATCATAAGCCTAGTACATGCCATTGTTCATAAAGTGCTTCTTTCATGTCTAAAAGAAATAACTTCGACATCTACAACCATACTCATTCCTTCTCCATGCTGATTCTTACGATTCGCGATTATACAGCAAATAGTAACCGCATCCACCTATGTATACCTTGAATTTAATGCACCTATGTTCATATGTTGCTCACGCAAATCCTAATCACTAGAAATAGAGGATTCGTTTCGTGGCATCACTATAAATATCTATGTTAAGGATACCGACAAAAAAAGTTATCTTTCTCCCTAAACCACTTCAATGGGATTAATATGTAACCCTATTCATTGTCAAGTTAGTATTTCAAAGCTAAAGAAAAATTCGAATACTCCATGGCGTAAACTATATGATTCAATCCCCAATTGTCTATTCGTGCTAAGCCCTTCGACTGATAACCAATAACTTGAATTGATCCTCTATTATGTTTTGAATTCAAGACTATCCATGTTTCAACCTTTATAAAAGCTTCACTGGTCGCATATTTTACGTGTGGACTATACATCTAGTAAGGTCTCTCTACCTATAAATTATATCATTGTTGTCTTTAATAGTCATGATTGACATGCCGATATATGAAAACGCTAAAATTACTTTATGACATGAACTACCATATGCTGCAGACTTCTAAATAAATCATTGTCACTGAGTCTTCACTCTATCGACCCTAAAAATCTTTATCAAATTCTGATTTTGGTCGCGGTCATCAATCCATATATATGTGTGGCGTAGTCCATACGGATTTAGACTTGTATTCCTTGATACTAGCAAGACGTACTAAGATTGCGAAATGAGATATCCGAAATCTTTATTAGCGAGTCGTATCCTAAGTACTGAGTTCATTCTCTACATATCTTTCAAAGATGTATAGATATTGTCTTTAGACCGCTTGACCAATATATTGGGAACATATTCCATTTCGTTGGTTATGGTTCACACTAGCAATCAGATCGTTTCAACTATTGAGAATAAAAAACTGTTAATCGCAATAATTGATTTTATTATACGTACCTTGACATGCAATGGATACCCTACATATCCGCATGCAAATATATTTATGTGTGCATCACTTAACCAGACAATATACCATCTTAAATTTATTATTCTGGACAAGACGAAGGTTTGAAAGTGGGTCATACTCTTTCAATACATGACTCAGTTTTGACTACTGGCGCCCATCCGTTTCAAATTGTTGCAGCCTTGGCTGCAAACTTTTTAGTCAAGATAAAAGTATAAACCATTTATTGTTTTTGCATGACCAGTTTTCAATGGCGTCTCTGTCACAACATAAAAAAAAAAGAATACATAAAGCACTTACGTTATGCGTGAGGTGCGATTTAAGAATCCCATTCATTTTTGTGATCTAGTAATTGCATTCAATGGAATGAATTATTCAATAATTCACAACACCACGGACCTTAGTGTCCAACATTTAAACAATTAAATTATGTGATTCATTCTTCTTAGGCATATAAATCACTCCGCTCAATTCCAATGGTCCATTCCTTCAAATGTTATCCACATAAGTCACTTAAAGGACTTAACTTCAACTGAATTTCAGGACGAAATTCTAATAATATGGGGAGAATGTAACACTTCGTAAAACATGATTCCTTAAACATGATTCGTTACGTTAATTCCCGAATGATTAAAATTTGTTAAGTTTAATCGCAACGAGTCTAGCATAGGCATGCATATGCACGCTACATTACAAATGAGTAATTTATTTTTAGTCAAATAACTCAAACTTTCAGATTTATTTGACGGATACAGACGTTGGTGATAATTTTAAACAACTCGAAATAGTTAAATGAACCAGGAAATTTGAGTTATAAGTTATACGATTATATTTTATAAGTATTCTTATAAAATATCAATGTTGAATACGAAATGAATTGCAAACGCCTATTAATTATTTATAAATTCTATGTCGTGTTATACTACGGGTACATAAGCATACACACATTTAAATGCATAATTAACATCTAGCTACATAAAACAAATACCTAAAGAATACGTGTACATGTATGCATATAAAAGGGCTCATCATACATACACGTATACATATACTTATATATGTAAGTACGTATATGAAGGCTATATGAAATAAGTTTTTATATAAATTATTATATATATTACATAGTTAAGTGGTGAAAGCAACCGAGACAATATAATAAACGAAACGTCTAGTTGGTGAATGGTACTATTGACGTTGACATTTCCCCCTACTGTTAGGTTAGTCGCTCTAACCTCCGATATTGCATCGAAACAGGATGCGTATATTCCATCTGTGAGATTTGAATAGGGCAAAAGGATATAAGTCGTGCTTTGGGTATAGGCTCAGGGTTCGTCATATTAATTCGTATATTTAGCTAGTCTACGGAGGATCATCGTATTTGTTTCAAAAGATTGTCGTATACTCATTTGTGAACCGATTCAATGCTTTATGAATAACGTGATTTTATATCGAGTCTCAAGACCTGTGAACTCACCAACCATTTTGTTGACTTTTTAAAACGTATGTTTTTCAGGAAATTAACAAGCACTTAAGGAATCATGAAGACTAGACCTCAAGGCATAATTAGGATACCTTTTGGAGGGGTTTCGCTTGTATACCCCTATTGATGTTTGGCGTCATATACGAGAAATCTCAATTTTATCTTAAATAATTTATTTAAAAACATGTTATGGTTTATAAATGCTTTTTAAAATTATTGGTATCCTAATGCTACTATGTTGGCGATAATCATATGCTTACGGTATACATGACGTCACGCACCCGCGTTTCCGTTTTGGCTGGGTGTGACAAACAGCATTTATCAAACGGGCCATAACACAAGCAACATATCTTTTAAGACTAATTCACCCCCAATTTAACATAAGCAATCATACGTTCATGTTCAGTTGAATTCATCATAAGAATCAATTAAACAACTAGCATCTTTTCCACAAATTTCCTCATTGAGATATTTTGTCAAACATCTTGTTGGCAGACAACTTTTAACTATTAGATTCATAATTTTAATCATTCTATCTAATTCTGCACCTCTTCGTTACGGCTTAATCTCTAATTTCAGGACGAAATTTCCAAAAGTAGGGAACGCTGTAACATTTTGGTTTTATTTACTCGTTTCTGAAATCGTACCCGACCCATTTTATAGTCGAGTATTTCATCAATAAAAACCCCTCAATTTCTTAAATTTTATGTTTATTTATTTGATAATAAATATTAGGAATATACAGGATACACCCCTTATGTAATTTTAATCCACTTTTGCACCCATCTCTAAAGATCAAGGACCATATTGCAATTATTATTCAAAAAAATATTAACTTTGTCTTCCCTCTCTCGACAGCCGACAGCCCCCCCCCCCCCCCCACCTTGCTTGTTCCATAATTCTTGGGTATGATCAAAAATTGATTTCACCAAATCTTTAGTTAATCAAAATCGCTTACACCGACACTCTAAGTTGGGAAAACGAATCAAAATTGAAAGCTAATTGCGATTAAGAACCCGTGACTGACCTAGGCCTTTAAACACTATATAAGCACGTCTATAATTTAAATAAACTTGCACACACCTTCCTCATAAAATAAACTTGCACACACCTTCCTCATAGCATCATGATTCAAAACCCTAACCTAATTTACCCAAACAAATCCATCAAGACTTGAGTTGATTTCAAGTTCCAGCCGTGGTCAATTATTGCTCAATAACCCTCAATTCGTAACTGTTAACGGCAATATTTATATGCATTATACTCGTTTTTATTCGTCAATCAAAAACCCTAAGTCAATTTTAGCATACAATGAATGAATCAACAGATTTGAAAGTCTAGGGTTTATGAGTAAATAAGAACGGCTGAACCAGTTGTTATATATATATATATATATATATATATATATATATATATATATATATATATATATATATATATAGGGGTGGGATCCAGTGAAAACTCATCTTAAAGAGAAAACTTAAAAACTCCTATAAACACCTAAAAACTATTTTTAACTATTTTTTTAAATTTTTTTTGAAGTTTCTGTTTTTTCCAATATTCTTATATTTTGTTATTGGTTCCAAAAAAAAAGAAAAAAAAACCTTATCGGTAACCTCGTCGGTGTAGTGCACATGTGTAATGGTGTGCATTGCATGTATGCAAAAGTGTTTGTATTGCATAGTATACAACACTATTATATATTTGATACACACTATTATATATATGCAATATAAGACTAATACACACATCGATTACACATTAGTATGTATGTGTAATACAACATTAACGCACATGTGCACTACATCGACTTTTATTTTATTATTATTTTTTTCCATATAATACAACATTAATACATATATACAATACACAAATATTGAATATATATAACTAAACACTATTGAACTTAAAAATACATAGTAATACAACGGTGTCGCACAGTAATACGTATGTGCATTACAGCGGTTTTTTTTTATTTTTTTCGAGTGAAGGGGACCAAAATATAAGAATAATGGCAAAACCGGAAATTTGAAAATATTTTTTGTATTTACTTAAAAATAATTCTTTAGGACTTTTTAATTTTTCTCCCTAAATATGAGTTTTCTCTTTCTCTCTCTCTCTCTCTCTCTCTCTCTCTATATATATATATATATATATATATATATATATATATATATATATATATATATATATATATATATATATATATATATATATATATATATATATATATATATATATATCGGTTTGATCTATTAACTGAGTTAGACACCTACCCTAATGGCAGGTGCATATGCGTTAACTACCAACCATCCTGGAGGCGCGGGTTCGAACCCCTCCAGACCCGGTTTTTTTTTTTTTTTAATTTCCTTCTTTTTTAAACATTTTAATAAATATATAAGTTTAAATGAGCATTGTTTTAACGTGGGAAGTGTTATTTTGACCATGGTTTTATGTCATATTTTCCTATCTATAAGTATACATAGGTATGTACGTATACATGTATACGTATATATATATATATAGGAGATGTCAAATGAGAACCACTTTGAGATTTAAGAATTCGAAAGAACTCAGTGTAACAATTTTTTTTTAGAATTTTTTTTACACATGCGTAATATATGTAGGTTACATATACGTAAAAAAAATTACAGAATCTTTTACGCACTGGGCCGACTTTTTACACGTGTAACAGACGTAAAAGTTAGTGTAACCACTTACATCTTTATTCTCTCTCCTACTTTGACTTTTTTGCCATATTTAACCTGTTGGGTTGGATTTATGATAAGGAAGAGTGGAATCTTCTCAACCTCCTCAGAAAATGGCTAAGTATGGACTTCGAGCAAGCCTAGAGGATCGAGCATGGTTTTACTACTTCGAGCAAGGTCTTCAGAACCTTAAATGGTTGATTCTTTAAGGCTTCGAGCAAGCTACACTTCAACGAGCAAGAGTATTCTTCTATCGAGCATGGATTGCCAATCGAGCAAAGAGCTTGATCATACAAGTTTTAACCAAGTGTTGCGGGCACAGGATGATCGAGCACATTGGGGCAAGCATGGATGCAATAAGAAGATGTCATGTGATCAAAGTAAGGACTTCGACCATAGTTCAGTTCCCGAGCAAGATTTACCTCCGAGCATGCTAAAGATTGTTGAATAAGTAAAACTGAAGACATCAAGAAGAATGAGCTTGCTCGATGGACTAGTTCGAGCAAAGCTTGGACCAGTCAAGAGGGATGAAGTCTGCTCGAAAGGAATATCTTCTTTGAAGATATTCTACGTAAAGTATGCTCGAGGACACTCATCGAGCATACCTAGCATAGTGAGTTTTCTTGAGCAGGATTGTTACCTTGCTCAAGGACTCAACACTTGTATTATTTTGTATTTCATTATGTAAAGATTAGGAACTTCTAGAAGGAATGTCAGGGTCTACAAATAGGGTCCTAAGATTCCATTTAGGATACGGATTTACAGGTTGGCACACACAGAATACGAGAAACATTCCAAAAGAATATTCTATTTGTTTCCTCGTATAGCCGCCGCCGTCATACAGGAAACCCTAGACATTCCTTTCACTGTTTCATTAATGAATCATTTAATACAGTGAATCTTTGTCTTTGAATGAGCTTTTATTGATTATCTATCATTGTTTTGTGTTTGCTATTTTCTTTCCTTCATTCCCACTCGTTGGATATCCTGATTCCGCCGGGATATTCAACAGGCCTTTGGGTAATCGATTCGGTGTGTTCTTGTCAACCCATTTAAGGTTTCACCCGATTCACGGTCCTGACAAGTCTTATCAGAGCTTTGTAAGCTCGCTGAAGGCCACGGGACTGAAGGTGTGTGATAAAGCTTGAAGCTTTACTCTGTTTTACTACTACAAGTTTCAGATCTGATAAAAATGGAAAACTAGGAAGTTTCCACCAACAAGATTCCAAGGTTGCTTGGACAAGAAAACTTCATCAAATGGAAGGTACTCTTCGAAGCAGCTTTGAACTACAACGACCCAGAGCTTTGGACTTTCATCACGGAAGGAAACTATGTTCCCTCAACAGCTCCGAACAACAATGCCACCGTTGAGCTAAAAATGAAGAAACGAGACGATAAGGATTTGTTTATGCTGAAGTTAGGGCTTTCTTGGGAAATTTTGACAACTGTCAATCATCATAAGACCGCAAAGGGTATGTATGATGCAGTTATTGAAATGTTTGAAGGGAATACTGAATTAAGAGACATAAAGAAAGACAAACTGAAGCAGCAACTTGACAGGTTCAAGTTTAAAGACGGAGAAAGATTGAAATCAGTCTGGCAGAGGTTTATGACTATTGTAAACGACATAAGAATGACTGATTTGCAGATTTCTGACTTTGAGCTGAACAAAAAGCTTTTATCATCCTTGTCTGGAGAATAGTACACTGCCAGCAAGTTTATCAAAGAAAATGCCAGTTTTCCCAACTTCAAGTTGGATGATGTGATTGCCTTTCTTAAGGCTGCAGAACATAAGATGATAGAAAACCATATGATTAGGGAGGACAAGCCAAGTTTTCAAGTGAACAATGCTCTTGTAGAACCTATGGGCAACCTCTCAATCAAGAACCAGCAGCCTATTATTGAGGAACCATCAGACACAAGTTTAACTTGCAGTGGCCAATCAAGATTTAATGTTCAGCTGATTGAAGATGACACTCCCTCTGCAGCAAATGGGCAGTCAACATTTTTGCAGAACAATAATGCTCAAGGAACAGATTATAAAGCATTGTTCTCTATGTTTACTGAGTCATACCATGCTTTTGTTGCCAAGAACCTGATCAACACAAGTATTGTGCAGGAAGATCTTGAGCAAATCGATGCTGATGATTTGGAAGACATGGACATAAAATGGCAGGCAGCTATGTTGGCTGTAAGAAGCAAAAGGTTGTATAACAGGATTGGTACAACAAGCTTCAATATACCAAATGAAAGAATTGGATTTGACGAATCAAAGGCCATCTGTTATAACTGTCAACAACTTGGACATTTTGCTTGAGAGTGTAACATGCCAAAGCAAGCTGGCAATCAAGTGAACCAGAATCAATTCTACCAGAACCAGAATCAGAATTTCCAGTAACAAAGAAATCAGATCACCAACCAAAACCCCTACCAAAATCTGAACTTACCCCAACAACAAACATTTCAACGTCAAAGAAATAATCAAATGCAGGTTCACACAAATCAGAACATAACTAATCAGAACAATGTGAACCAGCAGAGAGACCAAGGAAATGTTGCTGAAACCAGGGTGCCACATGATGGGGAATTTGATTGAAGCAATCATGCAGCTGAAATGGAGAAGGCAAATGTTGCATTTTTGGCCAAAGTGCATGACAAGGCTGAATCTTCAAATGCTCAGGTGCAATCTGATGTTTCAATTTCTGATCTTCTTGTTACTATTGATAAACTAAATCAGGAGATTGGAAAGTGAAAAACTGATTGTGGGAGAAAGGAAGCCTTCTTAAATGTTTATGAAACAAGTGAAGCAACTTATGAAAGTCAAATAAAAGGACTTGAAGATGATTGTATGCAGGCATACCAAACCCAATCAAGAATGACAATTGAAATTGATGGGTTGAAGAAGATGTATGCAGAAGAGAAAATGAAGAATGCTGAATTACTGATTCAAATGGATTTCTTGAAGAACCTTGTTTCTACAGGCAATATTATGGGTTATGTTGATAAAATGACTGATAAAGAGAAGTATAAAAAGGTGCCACCACCTTTTTGTGATAGCTACCCACTGAAGGTAGACAAGGAGAGCAGAAGTGAGTATCTTAAACAATTCAAGAATGTTTTTGATGATAAGCTGAGTTTGTTAAGCAATATGCTTATGTGTTTGTGGACAAGAATGGAGAGTTTGCAGTGAAGCAGAGTGAGGAGCCAGAGATTGAGAAAAATGAAAAGATAGAAGGTGAGAAAAAGAAGTGGAGTGAGTACTCCAGTGAAGACAGTAACTGCAGCTGTGGAAGCTCTAAGTCATCTAAGGGCAAGAAGAAGAAAGGACCAAGCAAAAAGAAAAGTGAAAAGATTCCCCTTCTGCCAAAGATGACTCCAAAGATGAAAAAGCACTATGAGAAGATTAGAAGAGAACATGTGGTGTTTGACATCTGTGCAAGACCACAGCCTGAAATCAAGAAAAGAACAGAAGAAACTTCGAAATCTTCCTATGGTCAGTCACATCCTTCAATCTATCCAGTCTTCTCAAACCATGAACTTTTTGACATTGGAGATGTGGAGTATGTTCCAATGAGAAGATTTGTTGGAAATGAACAAGGAAGCAGTTTAAGAACCCATTCCAAGTTCAAGCCTGTTGTATTTGTCAAAAAAAAATATCACCTGGAGCCTGATTTGAAGAAACCAATCAAGATGGACTTCAGCAACTCACTATGTCCTAAAACCTCCCTAGGCTTTGATTTCCCCAAACCCAGTGACAAAATTAAAGACAAGCAACTGCTTGAAGATATGGGGAGCTATGCAAAGGTCTGGTGCAATAAGTGTGATGCATATGGTCATCACACTGACTCTTGTTGGTTTGAAGAGAAAGAATTGGAAGTTCCTGATGTGGTTTGTGGGTTTGATATGAAAGGATACAAGAAAATGTATCAAAGATATTTAAATGAAGAAAAAGGTAGTTCAGATGATGAAAAGAAAAGGTCAGTGCTTGAAAAGAGACTGAAACAAGTCTTAAAGATCAAAGATGAACCAAGTGTATCTAGCAAACCTACAAAGAACAAAAGGTCTAGTGATAAAGGGAAAGAGAAGATTAGACCTTGCGTTCTTAATGGAGATGAGAAATTTCTGATGAAGCAAGGCTTTGAACCAAGAGGGTTCCAATGGGAGACTAAAAAGGAGGTGACTGAAAAGAAGAACTATGTGATTGAGCAAAATGAAAAATTATTCAAAACACAAGTTGTGAAGAATGGGTCAGATCCAGACATAGAAGAAGAATGTGAAGTTGTGTACGAAGACCCACTTCCAGTTCAGTTCCAACTCTTGATGAATCTTCAACTGACACTGAATTACAGACTGTTGCAGTTTGTGAATCGGAATCCAACTAATTTTGTTTTATGTTTATGTGCAGGAACAGTCCTTGAACAACAATGACTTATGGTATATGGACAGTGGATGTTCCAGGCATATGACATGTGACAAAGAAGATTTAGTCAACTATGAAAGAAAATATGAAGGGCCTGTTTCCTTTGGGAGTGATGAAAATGGAGGAAAGATTGTTGGAAGAGGTACACTCACCAATGGCAAGGTATCCTTTGAGAATGTTCTACATGTTGAAGGACTTCAATACAATCTTTTGAGCATTTCTCAAGTATGTGACAAAGGATACAAGGTAGCCTTCAATGATGAATATTGCCTAATTTTGAAGCCTGAGTTTGTGATTCCAACTGAAATGATAATGATGATGGCTCCAAGAAATGGCAACCTCTATGAACTGAGAATGAATACTGCAACTTCAAGAGATGGTTTATGCTTTATTTCCAAAGCAACTGAAAATGAAACCAAGCAATGGCATAGGAAGATGTGTCATGTGAACTTAAAGAACATGAACAAACTTGTAAAAGGTGAACATGTTGTTGGCCTTCCCACAAGAGAGTTCAAATTGGAAGAAAAATGCACATCTTGCCTAAAAGGAAAACAACATAAATCCTCATATAAGAGCAAAATGATAAACACAATTGATGAGGTCTTGGAACTGTTACACATGGATCTATTTGGTCCTGTAAGTGTTCCAAGTATTGGAAAGAAGAGATACTGCCTAGGGATCACTGATGATTATTCAAGATTTACTTGGGTATACTTCATGGGCAGCAAAGATGAAACCCCAGACCTGATCAGATCCTATGTGCTAAAGATGGAAAATCAGCTTGAGAGGAAGGTGAAGGTCATTAGAAGTGACAATGGGACAGAATTCAAGAATGGAATTATAGATGAATCTGCCTTCTAAGGGAATTTTTCAAAAATACAGTGCACCTAGAACTCCAGAACAAAATGGTGTTGCAGAAAGAAGAAATAGAACATTGATTGAAGCTGCAAGGACCATGATTGCTGATGCCAATCTGCCAGTCACTTTTTGGGCAGAAGCAATCAATATTGCATGCTATGTGCAGAGCAGGGTTCTATTGAACAAAGCTCAAAACAAGACTCCATATGAAGTTATCTTCAAAAGAAAGCCTTATGTGAAGTTCTTAAAGCCATTTGGATGCGGATCCTCACTATTGAACACAAAGGATTATCTAAACAAATTTCAGTCAAAATCTCTGGAATGTTTCTTTGTGGGCTACTCATCTCATTCAAAGGCTTACAGAGTCTATGTGAAGGAGCATATGATGGTTATTGAGTCTTCGGATATAATATTCAATGAAAACCATTTTAACAATGTTGAAGGTCCCAAGTGGTTGTTTGACTTGGAAAAGATGATCAAATCTTTTAAAATCTACAATGAAGATATTGATGATAATATGTACAGAAACAGCTTTGAAGAAAAGGGAATACAAAAACAAGTTGATCTGGACAAACTGTGGACATCAGTTGCTCCTGAAGCAAATGGATTCAATTTTGAGAGAAGCAACCAAGGTGAAGCTGAAGCTGAAAGAAATGGACAGGAGGCTGCTGTTGAGATCTCTAATGAAGGTCCAAGTGATGTTGAAAGTGAACCTATTCAGAGTCAACAACCTGTTCAGACTACAGGGACAAATCATTTTGAGGACAGGTTTCAATCTTTGTTTGACTCAATACAAATTGGATCAAATGAAGAATCAACATCTGAGATCCATCAAACTCAAGAAGCTGTTGAAAGTCAAGAGAGAATTGAAGATGAATCTGCTGAGTTAAACATGACAAATCTAGAGACAAAAGTGTCTGCACAACCACCTCTGTTGAAAGAAATCACCCTGCAGAAAATATAATAGGAGACTTGCATGAAAGAGTGACTAGAAGCTCTTCTGAAAAGGCAAACATCTGTCTGTATGCCTGCTTCTTATCCCAAGTTGAGCCTAAAAACATTGGTCAAGCTTTGAAAGACAACAGCTGGGTAGAAGCTATGCAGGAAGAGTTAGCCCAATTCAGAGAATTACATGTATGGGACTTAGTGGACAAGCCCAGAGGCAAGTATGCTACTGGCACAAAATGGGTATTTAGGAACAAAAAAGATGAAAGGGGGATAGTGATCAAGAACAAAGCAAGGTTGGTAGCTCTAGGATGCTTACAGGAAGAAGGAGTGGACTTTGAAGAAGTCTTTCCTCCAGTTGCAAGACTAGAGGCTATCATGATCTTTCTGGCATATGCAGCATCAATGAATATTAAAGTCTATCAAATTGATGTAAAATCTGCATTTCTGAATGGAATGATTGATGAAGAAGTTTATGTCACTCAACCTCCTGGATTTGAAGACCCAGTTCATCCAAACAAGGTTTACAAGCTCAGCAAAGCACTGTATGGACTGCATCAAGCACCAAGATCCTGGTATGATGAGCTTTCAAACCATTTGTTGGAATATGGCTTCTGCAGAGGAGCCATTGACAAGACTCTATTCTATAAAAGGAGAAACAAAGATTTGTTGCTGCTGCAAGTGTACATGGATGACATTATCTTTGGCTCTACAAATGAACAAATGTGCAAAGAGATTGAGCAAATGATGTAGTCCAAGTACAAAATGAGTTCAATGGGGGAAATGAATTTCTTCCTTGGACTTCAGGTGCAATAGAAAGCTGATGGAATCTTCATTAATCAATCCAAATATGTAAAAGAGATTCTTAACAAATTCAAGTGCCAAGACTTCAAGACAGTGTCCACACTAATGGACACACATGAGAAAATGGTACCTGATGAAAAGGGGGAGCCTATGGACCAGCATGAGTATAGGGCCAAGATAGGATCACTGATGTATCTTATAGCATCTAGGCCAGATGTTATGCTTGCTGTGTGTGTCTGTGCCAGATTCCAAGCTAACCCCAAGGTCTCACATATGCTAGCAGTGAAGAGGATATTCAGATACTTAAAAGGAAAACCAGATTTGGGGATTTGGTACCCAAAGAACCCTTCCTTTGATTTGATGGCCTACACAGATAGTGACTATGATGGTTGCAACATGAGTAGAAAATCAACCTATGGAGGATGCCAGTTTCTAGGGAACACGCTGGTGTCGTGGCAATGCAAGAAGCAGACTACAGTGTCAATGTCTACTGCTGAAGCTGAGTACATTGCTGCTTCTGCCTACTGTGCACAGATTTTGTGGATTCAAAATCAACTGCTGGATTATGGTCTGAATTTCTTACTTACACCTATTTTAATTAATAATACTGCTGCTATGTTTATTGTTAAGAATCCAGTCCAACATTCTAAAACTAAGCACATTGAAATTAGACATCATTTCATTAGGGATTGTCAGAAAAAAGGTTTAATAGATATGAAAAGGGTACATACATATGATAATTTGGCTGATTTGTTCACCAAACCTTTAGATAAAACCAGGTTTCATTTTTTGTTAAAATGCCTAGGAATGATAAATGCTGATAAAGTTTGATTTAGGATGTGTGCTTAAGTGAGGTGCTTACTAACTATCTGTATTACTCACTTTGAATGTTTGCATGATAATTTGCTATGCTTGACTGATTGCTCAAATTGCATAAATCATGTATGTGACTATCTTTGTATGGAAATTTTGATATAACTTCTAATTACAACTTTTGGTACTTTGATCTGTGCTTGCATGATGTATTTCTGTGATTCTAAGTACTTCAAGCATGAATCTATGCTTGATAGTGTGCTTGTTGCTCTTCGAGCACAAGCAAAGGATCTTGTAAGACTATTCCAAGTCATTCGAGCACAGATGTCATAGCTCAGCTGTTCGAGCATAGAATTCTGTCTTGAAAAACCTTTTACAAGTATTTCGAGCATAATTTTGTGTTGCATGGTGTGTTTAATGCTCTTCGAGCACAAACAAACTATACTTGAGGTTTCTCAAGTAACTCGAGCTCAAATGATGTGTTACTTGTGGTCGAGCATGGACATATGTTGTGGAAAACTTTTGAAGCATTTCAAGCACAAGTATACTGCTCGAGCACTAAGCTAAGTCTTTCGAGCACAATATCTGAAATGATAAATCTTAAGCTTGCTCAAGTGACCTTCGAGTATGCTCGATGAACTTCTGAGCATGCACGACAGACACATGTGATTATCTGAATGATCTCTACTGTCTAAATGTATGTGTTTTAATACTGTGATAATGTGTGCATGTTAAACATGCTTAACTGACAACATTGTTTTTAAAATCAATATTTTTCAATTGAACTTTCAAAAGGAAATTGTTTTAAAATGGAAAAAGTTTTTGACTAAGCAACACTGTTTTCGGTGATATTTCATAAGAGATATGATAATATTATCCAAGTTCCCAGCTTCAAAGAAGCTAGAAACTATTTTCTGTGGAGATAGAATCCAACCTAAAATGGGAAATGATAGAAAACTGTTTAAGATAACTAACCCATGGATTATAAGTTCAAAGGGCTTTGAGTACAGTCATTGGCAAAGTAGTGGGTGCTTTCTATAGTCTGTGGCTGTCATATGTGATATACACTTAAATTTGCTAAGTATGATGTGGTGAAACATTAGAAAATAAGGTATGCTCTCTAGCATATCTCTCCGAATGATAGGCAGAAAGGTTATTATCCAATCATACACGAGCCTGTTGGTGTTTCTGGTCTATCAAAATATTTATTAAGTATTTGAGCAGAAGTAAATTATTGCTATTTGGCAAATTTCTCAAAAGAAATGAAAAAGAGAGTGATTGAAAAAGTATGAAAAGAACAAAAATATAATATAAATAAATAAGTTATCTGATTTCATGGCTTAAGGGGCACTAAGGGAACTACAGGGGTGGGGCATTCAAATAAGTCCTAAACACCCTGAATGTAAGGCATGTAAGTCCGGATGGCATGTAAGTCTAACGTTCGACCTTAAAGTCTGTTATCAAAGACAAAATATAAATAAGTAACTGCTCTATTATACAAAAATCAAATTTTGACCAGGGCATCAGGGGGTCGAAGTCAATTCGGGGTGATTTGGAGAAAGCTAAATACGCTTTGAGAAGAGATTAGAGGCAATCTGAAGATATATTGATAACCATTCCTAACTTAAGATCTAATTGAATCCTAAATGTATCACAGAAAGCAATGACCATTATGCTAAGTATACCTGCTGTCAACCTGACTTAAGTCATAATAACACTGACCATGAAGTGGTGTGATCGTGTTTTAAATAGTCTTATCCCCTGTTGAGATCTTTCCAATAAATCAAAATGAATTTTATTTTGAATTGGATGTTGATCTCTTATTTCATCTTAAACTAACTGTTTAGGTTAGCTCATAAAATTGAAATGATCATTTTTATTTCAAGCAGAAGAACTTTGCTTAATAAGCATGATAACATTATGTCAAGCATCTTATGTGACCTGTATGAATTATCAAGTGTTTCGAGCATGCATCTTACCTTCACGCATACTGATGATATGAAAAGCATACTGATGATATGAAAATTTGTTGTCAAGTGTTTCGAGCATGCATCTTACTTACGAGCACCCACTACTATGTGAAAATGAATGTTATGTGTATGATTGCATGATGAATTGTAAGACATAAGTTTTTGAGCATACCGTTCCAGCCTACGGAAATGGATCACTCTGTTAAGTAGTTCGAGCAAATTTGTGGACTAGACACTTAGGTTGTGAGTTCGAGTACAGGCATAGGAATGATTCAATATGCTAAGGCTTTTGAGCATACGGGTACATCGAGCACACTGAGCTTTAACAATCTAAGTTAGTCGAGCAAAGGCTCTAACACTTAAGAATGCATCTCGAGCATAGGCCATTGTCATGATATATTTCTAAGTATCTCGAGCATGATGCGTAGTCGAGTAAGGTTCGATTACTGGTGTGTCTCAGAAATTTGTATTTTGATAAATATAGTCGAGCATACTACACCTCGAGTATGACTTAATACTCGAGCAGGTACTCTGATGATCATTAGGAATTTGGCTATGGCATTGAGCACAAGTCTAGTTGAGCAATCTGTCTCGAGTACACTAGTGATCAAGGACAGAATATTCCAAGTACATCGAGCAAAGGTGGCACTATGTACTCATGTACAGAGGGAGCCAGCTGTCGTGCACTATGTTACCTTGGCTGTATGCTCGAGCAAGGGAGGTACATTAAATTTGAATTAAATGACAACTGTTGTACACTAGACGACAAACCAAGGTACTGTACCACCCAAACGGTATAAAAGGGTGACTTAGAAACTTTTTCACATATTTCTTCCTCTTTTAAACCTAACCACAAAAACCCTCTTGGTCGTGCTATCTTCCGCTTGCTCGATTGCTCTAATACTTGATTTTACTTCGATTACCGCCATTAGCTCTGTTTTCGACTTCGGTAAGACATCGTTATTCAATTATACTCGCACCGATTTCGAAATTAGGGTTTTCAATTGATTTACGGACTAACTGTTTACTTGTTTTTTCAGGTACGCATATTACTACGGAACAGGTCATTGAAGACATTAAAATCATCTACTCATCTTCGATCATTAGTTCTGCAATTTTGTGTACTGACATATTTTCTTGTGTTTGCAGAACTGCTGGATTTCAAATTCGAAAAGAGGCATAATATGTGCCCTTAGTTGGAGATAGATGAAGACAACCGAGAACTGGAGCCAATGATAAACTTTTTGAGGGACTCTAACTTGCGAGTAGACCTTATTGAAAGCCACACAATTTACAAAAATTATGTTGCAGATTTTTAGGGCTCGGATACATATGTGAATGATATTAACGGGGAAAGGATTGAGGCATCAGTCCTGAATAATGACATTGAGATAACAGAAGCATCTATACGAGTTGCTTTGGAACTGAACGATAATGTGACAATCGTGACAAAACCGGATACACCTCAGTTTTCACAAATCGAATAAGCGTTTAACCGCTTATTGCATAACGAACGAACAGATAACCAAACGGGTCTGGTTGTGACCCAGATATCCCGGGAGGGCCATCTATAAGTGATATATGATTAATATAAGCTAATATATTAGTATTATGGCTTTAGTTCAATAGCAAACAAATTAAACGAAAACATGCCCGTTTAACTACCCGCTATAGATTTAAACGGCGAAAGAGAGTTACAAAACAAGCAGTGTATCATCCGTTAAGCCAAAAAAGATTTACAAAACACTTAGTGGGAATGTTTTAAGAGATCCGTGAAAATATTTTCGATTATTAAAAACAAATAGTATGTTTTTATAAATTTATATAAAAATGGCCGAAAAACGATTGTTTTCGCACTGTTTGTCATACCAGATATATTTTTTGCGCCAAAAACCGAACCCGAAATAAATTTGACTCGGCATTTCACGTACGGGCTTGAAAATCCAGAGTTTTGGGCCAAAATGGGCCCAAAACCCTTTCCGGCCGCCAACACCCTTAAATATCTAATATTAACATGAAACTTCATTTTTAAGAAACAAGATATTTTTAAAAGTCACTTCCAGAAAGTAAACGAAAACATGGCTACTCCTTCATCTCTCAAACAATAACTAAGGTATTTTTATCATTTTTAATCAATTTTATATATGTTTTATCTTGATTAATACCATATAAACTTAGTTTGATTACCAAAAATCATTCCTAACCATGCGAAAACCTTAAAATGTAAAAACTTGTTTTGATCATACACATGGTTAGGAATCAGAATCATACTCTTTTTTAGCCATAAAAACCTATTAGAGGGTTTAAATGGCGTTTTTACGGCTCAAAAGTTCGGTTTATTACCCTAGCCGAAACCCTAAGTTAAGAGGCTGCCATATTGATGAAACATGCTTGTTTTGTGATATAGGACCTGTATCTAACTTTCATAGAAGCACAAGAACCCGAAACCTTGATTAGAAGGGCGAAAACGAACCAAAACCGCTAAGGTAATACCGAAACACTAGATTAAGGGCAGTTAAGATTGTGATGTGCTTATTTTTAGGTCTTGAAATTTTGCAGGAACATCAGGGACATTATTATTGAGTCCCTTTCCAAATTTGGTAATTTTTCGACCATCCGAGAATATTTGGCGAATTTATTACCGAATTAGGACATTTAATTGGGAAAAATAGATAAAATGCTTGAAAAATTATGAAATTTTGTGGGGAACTCAGATTTGGTATATTTTGATCACATATGAAATTTGGAATCATTTGGAAAAGCCTATGTGTGTTTTGTGCAATTGTGTTTATTTGAGTTATTATAGCCGAATTTGGCCCGAAAAGAATATTGAACAAGGTTGTTACATTCTGTAATTGATACAGATGGTTTTGGGATATAAATTTAACATCCAGAAATTTTTGTGGAATTTTTGGAAATCGTTTGTGACAAACGGACAAGTTTCAGGCTAAATATAGCCGATAAAATGAATTTTTATAAATTAATAAGTCAATAAATAATTCCATAAATATTTTTATTAAAATATACATATTTTATTTGATAAGTGACTAAATTCTCATAATTTGATGATTAACGGTTAATTAATTATGCTAATTTAAAAATTAAGTAAATTCAATTCTGATAAAAACAGCAAGTTTGTGATTAACGAACCTGCGGGAATATCAGAACACCAAGAGTGATTAAAAATTATATTTTTGGATTAATTATGTAAAAACGAACCTTTTTGTAAGAAACCTAGACAATCTGGATAGATTCTGCGTGTTTTTTTCTCAAATCAAACTAGACAATAGATTGTGCGCGTTTTTTTCTTACATAAATATTTTTATAACAATATACTTTTTGTAAGAAACCTAGACAATGGAAACGGGCCCCGTAGTGAATCCGGAACCCCAATGGGTGATGTTTCTTTATAACTTAATCATTTTATCGACCAACACATTTACCTAAGCTTACTTCCCCATAATTGTTTTCAAAACGCATAAACGAACAACTTGGCCCAGCTGGGAAAGCGGAAAAACTGAGCCAAGTTCGGTTTTAAGTATTAGACATTAAACAACATCACAACCTAAGCCTATTAACACTTTCTGGGCGTTCCAGCTATACCCAGGTTATACATACAGCCCAGTTTAGTATTGAGATTATAATAATATTAAAATATTAATATTATTATAATATTGATTATAGGAACTAGTGATAGCGAAACGAACAAACCGCGAGCTGATGATGGGAATTATCTAAGTGCTAAACCGTGAGTTTCATGACCCCACTTTTAAATTGTTTTTACGAACTTTCGGGGTGAAAAACATGTTGATACATATCTGTATACTATGAAATGTTTGATGTGAGAATTATCTAAGTGCTAACACACGAAAGTCCCCACGAACACAGTGATTAACTTCGAGCCGGTGGCTTGTGAATAGTACTATTGGTTTGACAAACCCTCGGTGGCTTGTGAATAGTACTATTGGTTTGACAAACCCAAACGGAATCGGCCTGGTTGCCGTGTCACATAGCGCCGTTTGCACATCACCACACTTATACAAACAGGCTATGTAGTGTTAGACATAGCTACCGGGGCATGTCGTGGGCGGAAGGGGAGCCACAGTGGTTGATTAAGCGTGGGAAATGGATGCACGCAGCACAGACAGTCATGGCTTCACTATAGCTTAGCATAATTACATCATAAACATGCAAACAAACGTACTTGTGAACGTACATACATACATACTTGCGTATTTATAAACTATGATTGTTGTACGCACAACTGATTTCTTGAAACTCGTGAAACTCACCAGCTATTTGTAGTTGACCCGTTTTAACATGTTTTTCAGGTACTGGATTGGATTAGAAAGTCAATGTGCTATGTGTTTGACTTGCGATCAATGCCGGGTGAATTGATGCAAGTGTGCTAATAGGAAGTAAAGCCACTTAACGGGCTGGATTTAGTCTGTATCACCTAGTTGTAAACAAAGTTAGATCGATGTAAAATATTGTAAACTAGTTTGTATTGTTCTTTATAAACAATGTGGTTGATACCAGAGGTGTCTGTTACATTTCCGTTTTACGCTTCCGCAAATCGCTTAACGGGATGTGACATAAGTTGGTATCAGAGCCATGGGTTATAAAGGATTAGGTTGTCCCTTAGGATACCTAAAATATAACCGTAGGCTCGATTAACTCTGGGAAAATAAATAATAATTTAATATTATATACCGATGAATGCCGGGATGAACTTGTAGGGCAAGTGGGTTATTGTGGTCCGGAACATAATAACAGACTTGCTTGTACGAGGGAATCCGGGGAGAAGTCGCGTAACGTACGGGTAGGTAAAAATGGCAACATATGTGTATAAAAGGTAATGCTGAGTATGTATATATATATATAACACGCATACGTGCTTAACTGAAACAAGGTGTACGAATACGTGTACGTACTATATTGTTGATAATAGTAAATGTTATTGTAACGAATATTATATTCAGTTATAATCAATATTAATTATTATTATTATGATTGAAATTATATTTTACTTAGACTAATATTATATTTTATTGTAATTAATATTGTATATGGTCATAACAAATAAATTATTTTATTTGGCCTTAAGTAATAATATTTTCTACTTGGATTCATGTTATCGAAAAATATTATTTTTATAACAAATTGTTGAACCGAAAGATGTCGAGATCGGTAGCCTCATATCGGATGAAGAACTAGTGTTACCTATAAGTGAGAATGTTGATAAAGCTTTATCGAGTCCAAATTGAATCTTATTGTACTATCGAACCATAGACCGAGCAAAAATTTAAGACCCAGAAAGGTACTGTGAAGGGTGTGATCTACATATGTTCATCTCAAGGGAACACAACACCTTTCGATTCGGACCTAATCTTTATCTCACGTACCAGTTTCTAATAATAAACTGAACTCTTTTCTAGTCATCTCTCCACCTCCATTGTTTAAAAACAAACACTACTCACAAGGAAAAATACTTAGGAAAGAGAATGATTTATCAAATCATAAATATAACAGCTATCCTATTAAAATTTCAATAATATAATAATCCGTGACCACCTACATATATCATAGACCAACTTTGAAAATAATAATTCTCTTATATCTCACCAGTACCGCTGACTTTGATGAACCCTCCAGAATTAATAAAGTTATCAAATCATCTGTGTATAAGTACCTCCAACCACTCCCATATTGTTGCTACTCCGTTCAGTTTATCATAAAGGGGAACCCTCACACTTGCAGACCGATGGTGTGTCTTGATTGAGAATATACTTACTCCTAACTAATAAATCATCACTTTTGGTGGACCCAGCATGCTTACGGGTACTGAATAATCTGATGAAAGAATATTCTGTAGTTATATTTAATAGCATCCAAAGGTCAAGGGAAGTATACAAATGCCCCCGACTGCAACACACTGTTTAAACTCATAACGAACAAATGTCTATTTAAGGGAGAGGCAGGATAAAACACTTAACTAATGGTGGGACTACATCTAAATAATTTTTGCACAAGTTGTGAATTATTTGTAATTATTATAATGTGTGCTCGAATAGACAAGGATAGATAGTATGATAATGTTGTGCATAGTTTCGATACTCCATGCAAGCATTTGGTAGTGTGCTATGCTGATATAGGAGACGACTTGGATCTATTAGTACAAACATTGACCCTTACCGGGTTAAAATTTCTTGTCACGGGATGAGAATTTTTGATGTATACATGCAAACAATGGCCTTATCAGACTATATCAATGTACTATCCTGGGTATATGGATATATGATTCGGTGTGTGCAATACGTATATGCTATTTGAATTACCTGAATGTTAGCTAATGTGATTCCCTACGCAATGAAATAGGGAAAATTACTATTATGTGAAGTTTAGTTGTTTATCATTATAGAATGGCCCCGAAGAAAACAAACAGATGATTTGAGGCAGTTGTGGCC
Organism: Bidens hawaiensis; assembly: GCF_021521415.1. Classification (NCBI taxonomy): domain Eukaryota; kingdom Viridiplantae; phylum Streptophyta; class Magnoliopsida; order Asterales; family Asteraceae; genus Bidens; species Bidens hawaiensis. Next base: position 237,660 of record NW_027495655.1, read on the forward strand.
GATATGATTGTTCGGAAACTGAAGATAGTAACTCTGACAATCGCAACGTGATTTGCTACCGGCATTAATACGACAATGAATACAAGTCAAATGCCAACACTAATACGGCCGCGAATATTATTTCGCCAACCAATACTAATACACTTACAAATGTTATTTTCTCGATAAATACGAACATTGTCACGAATAATACTCTCCCGCGGGACACTGGTGATACTGCCAATAACAATAATTTCCCCCACTAAATGCCATTGGCAACAAAAATCATTTACCGAACACGAATACTAGTCGTAACAACCGTAATCCTTCACGACGGGAATACTCGTTTAAACAATTTAAGTCGTGCAAACATGTAAATTCTAGTGGTACTAAAGAATCAAAGGAATTAGTAAAATGGATCGAGACAATAAAGTTTGTTATCCGTACTAGTAGCTCCCATCAAATTGTATCGTTAATTATGTTACTATTACACTACTTAGCCACGCCCTTGTGTGGTAGAAAATGATTGTACGAATTCGGGAACAAAAGGATATTATCCGCATGACATGGGCAAAATTTAAAAATCTTATATCAAAACATTTTCATCCAATGAACGAAATCGAGAAATTAGAACACGAACCCAAGAAATCAAAAAAATGAAAGGAGCGGATCAACTGAAATACACAAACCGTTTTAACGACCGGGTTCGACTGATGCCATTGTTAGTAGTCCGGAAGTAGAGACCTTAGTTAATCCAGTTAGCTACTTAACATTTGAGAAAACTAAGACACAAACCGGGGTGGTAGCTTTGATTTGGTCAGAAATAGTGTGTTGAGAATGCCTGGGGAAATCATCTAGTACCAAAACAAATTAATCATGAAACAGGGGTACAAAAGCTACAACAATTTAAACTTGCGCACCCTACAACTCAAAATAATACGACAATCAACTTTAATTCAGAATTAAACATATACAATGAACCTTTGCTAAAGGGTATGTTGAATAAAGGCATGGCAAAAAAGCGGGAAGATTGGATACTATGCCTGTAGCTGTGAAACCATTATGACCACTGTAAACCGACCGTTTTGACCTAACTACTTACAGTTGTCCTAATCGCAACCAATTCGATCACAAACTATGACAAACCCTCATGTTTACTACAACTGTCGAAGTACGAAACGCTTCAAAAGGAACTGTCTCAACTTAAACTAAGAACAAACATCAACATCTAACTCGGTTAGAGGCCGCGATTAGTGATCGGACCCGATAAAACACAGCAAGACTTAATTGTGGTGAGAGAATACATTTGTAATTTTTGACTAATATGCTTCAGTTTGTTTAATATAGATACCGATAGAAGAGTTATTCTCCATTGAATTCATACCCTTGGGAAATATAATGGTTAGTGAACTAGTAAGACCTCTATGCTATAAAATTCACTAATAGAAAAATTGATAACTGTTAACCAAATATTCCAAAACTTTCTTGTTATCCTAAACAATTAACCATTTTTATTGACCTACTCCCGGTATAGTTAGGAAGCATCGATGTAATTGTTAGCATGGACTGGTTAGCTAAATACAAGGCGGAACTCGTGAGTGATGACTAAATAGTTGAAATTCCTATCTGAATGCTGAAGCAATTATCAAGGAGAGAAGTTTAGTGCAATATCACCTTTCTTGCCTCATCTTGAAGTATTAAAGCACTTACGCCAAAGGTGTATGGCATTTCTAAAAAAATGAAACCATAAAAACCCCAATGAAACATATAAGAGACATTCCTGTAGTACTCGAATACTCCAATATCCTTACTGATGAACTACCCGAAATCCCATTATTCGAAAAATTGAACTCCGAACTGACCTAACCTTAGAGGCAACTACTATTAACAAGGCACCTTATTGTCTGGCATTCTCCGAAATGTAAGAAATAATTACACAACTACAAGAATTATTAGATAAGGGCTTTATGGGACTTGGCTACCATAAGTGGGGAGAACCAGTGTTGTTGGTAAAAAAGAAGGATAAAAGATTAGAATGTGCGTTGATTACTAGAAACTACACAAATTGCCAAAAAAAAAAAACCCAATATCCCTCCCATAATTAGGTGGTGGGTTCAATCAACTCCAAGAGGCGAACTAATTCTTGAAAATCGACCTCCGACCCCGCTATCTTCAAGTTAAAATCCAAGAGGAAGATGTGTCTAAAACGGAGTTTCGAGCTCGGTATGGTCATTATGCACCTTTAGTAATACCCTTCGGACTGACTAATGCACCCACAGTTTCAATGAATCTCACGAACTGAGTTAGTAAATCCTAACTTGACAAATTCCTTATAACGTTATTAATGACCTTCTAATATATTTGAAGACCAAGAAGGAACATGAACAACATTTATGGTCAATCTTGGAGGTGTCGAGGCAGGAAGAATTGTATAATAAGTTGTCCAAATATGAATTCTAGCTACAAGAAATTCGATTCTTAGAACACGTTATTAGTTGAAATGGAATTCACATACACCCGAGCAAAACTGATAAACACCAGAGTCAGCAAAAGAAATTCGCCAAATTTTGGAACTAGCTAAGTATTATCGGCGCTTCATTGTAAATTTTCCAGTATCGCCCAACCTTTAACCCTTTCAACCCAAGAAAATCGAATTTTTGATTGAGAAAAAGAACAAGAAATGGTTTTTAATCATTAAAACAGAAACTTTGTCAAACCTCAATGCTAAGTCTCCCATAAAGGGACTAATGATCTTGTAATCTATTGGGATATGTCCCGAGAAGAATTAGAATGCTTACTAATGCAGAGAAACAACGGTATAAAATACATTTCCTGACAATCAAAAACACACGAGAAAATTACATTAACCTTCACCCGGAGTATGGGACGATTTCTTTTGCACCTAATGCATTGGAATACTACTTATATACCACCAAATGAACAAATTAAATTAATCATAGAAGCCTATGACCTACAATTGATCTAACAAAACTGACGATGGGTTAGGAAGGACGAGAAGAGTCGTGCAACAATTGTAATTGAGAAAAACCAATGCTTTAAGATGAAGGGATAAAATTAAACATTGGAAAGTACGGGTATTTGAAACAACTGTTTAGACAAACATTATCAGGCATATTCATATCATCCTAAAGAAAGCCCTAAGAGTATAACATTTAAAAAACAAAATCTTGTACGGGAACGATAATAACTTTGGAAAGGAAAACCAATGAAATTCTATACCTCCAACAAACCGAGTCTAGAATTAACTAAAACATATTATCAAGAACCCTCGGTAATGTTACAACAACCAAAAACACCCGGTGGAAGTGGGAACAGATTACTATGAGCCTCGTAACACCCTTTCATAAATCATCCCTAAGAACGCAATATAGTCCGGGTACTAGTTGAACCAATAACTTAATTTGCATACTCTCTCCCTATCCATAACAACTACACGACTGAAAGGCACGCCTACAATTATGTCAACAAAATCATACCTCGACATGGTATGTCTATTTCGATTACTTCGGACTGAGATAGTCATTTCGCCTTTTAGGTTTTGACAAACTTAAGAAACCGAATCAGTTTAAGCACGACCTGTCATTACCAATTAAACGATCGATCTGGGCGAACTATACAGACATTGGGAGAATTACATTGCAACTGTATATTGAATCTTGGAAGAAATTAAGACCAGCATTCTCATATTATTATACGAGCGACACTATAACTGGTACGATACGAGCAGGTATATAAATCGTTACCTTAATAGGCTATAAGTTAGCAACACTCAAATGAAAAAAAAAATCCAATTTGATTCCGGGAATACCTTTAAAAAAAACAGATAAACCTTATAGAATTCAAACAAACTGAAAATCCGCATATGACTAATAAAAGAACTATACCGAGGTACGTACTGAATTATTGACCTTTAAAAAGTTGACAGCAAAATACATAGAACTGTACGAGGTCACCTCAAGAATTAAACCCGTAGCATATTGAATAAACTATCTCTAGAATTGAGTTCATTCCCAATTTTAATTCTACTAACAAATTTTTTATATACAGAAACAAACAAGTGCCTTCTTGATGAGCCAGAGATAATACCACTTGAAAACTTTCACATAACTGAATTTGGTGAAAAACATGTATAAATAATGGACGGAAAAATTAAACAGTTACGACTCAATAAAAATTTCAAAGATCAAAGTTCGGTAAAATCCAGCACGGGGAAACAAATATATTTGAAAACGAAAAAAAAATACTCCTGTTTGTCCCTAAGGAACGTATAATTGGCATAATAAATTTCGGGGACGAAATTTCTTAACGGGGGAGAGTATGTGACAATCGTGACAAAACCGGATACACCTCAGTTTTCACAAATCGAATAAGCGTTTAACCGCTTATTGCATAACGAACGAACAGATAACCAAACGGGTCTGGTTGTGACCCAGATATCCCGGGAGGGCCATCTATAAGTGATATATGATTAATATAAGCTAATATATTAGTATTATGGCTTTAGTTCAATAGCAAACAAGTTAAACGAAAACATGCTCATTTAACTACCCGCTATAGATTTAAACGCGAAAGAGAGTTACAAAACAAGTATTGTATCATCCGTTAAGCCAAAAAAGATTTACCAAACACTTAGTGGGAATGTTTTAAGAGATCCGTGAAAATATTTTCGATTTTTAAAAACAAATAGTAAGTTTTTATAAATTTATATAAAAATGGCCGAAAAAACGATTGTTTTCGCACTGTTTGTCATACCAGATATATTTTTTGCGCCAAAAACCGAACCCGAAATAAATTTGGACTCGGCATTTCACGTACGGGCTTGAAAATCCAGAATTTTGGGCCGAAATGGGCCAAAGGGGGCCCAAAACCCTTTCCAGCCGCCAACACCCTTAAATATCTAATATTAACATGAATCTTCATTTTTAAGAAACAAGATATTTTTAAAAGTCACTTCCAGAAAGTAAATAAAAACATGGCTACTCCTTCATCTCTCAAACAATAACTAAGGTATTTTTATCATTTTTAATCAATTTTATATATTTTTATCTTGATTAATACCATATAAACATAGTTTGATTACCAAAAATCATTCCTAACCATGCGAAAACCTTAAAAATGTAAAAACTTGTTTTGATCATACGCATGGTTAGGAATCAGAATCCTACTCTTTTTTATCCATAAAAACATATTAGAGGGTTTAAACGGCGTTTTTACGGCTCAAAAGTTCGGTTTATTACCCTAGCCGAAACCCGAAGTTAAGAGGCTACCATATTGATGAAATATGCTTGATTTGTGATATAGGACTTATATCTAACTTTCATAGAAGCACAAGAACCCGAAACCTTGATTAGAAGGGCGAAAACGAACCAAAACCGCTAAGGTAATACCGAAACACTCGATTAAGGGAAGTTAAGGTTGTGATGTACATATTTTTAGGTCTTGAAATTTTGCAAGGACATCAAGGACGTTATTATTGAGTCCCTTTCCAAATTTGGTATTTTTTTGACCATCCGAGAATATTTGACGAATTTATTACCGAATTGGGACGTTTAATTGGGAAAAATAGTTAAAATGCTTGAAAAATTATGAACGTTTGTGGGGAACTCAAATTTGATATATTTTGATCACATATGAAATTCTGAATCATTTGGAAAGGCCTAAGTGTGTTTTGTGCAATTCCATTTATATGAGTTTTTATAGCCGAATTTGGCCTGAAAAGAATATTGAACAAGGTTGTTACATTCTGGAATTGATACAGATGGTTTTAGGATATGATTTTAACATCCAGAAATTTTTGTGGAATTTTTGGAAATTGTTTGGGATAAACGGACAAGTTTCAAGCTAAATATAGCTGATAAAATGAATTTTTATAAATTAATAATTCAGTAAATAATTCCATAAATATTTTTATAACAATCTACATATTTTATTTGATAAGTGACTAAATTCTCATAATTTGATGATTAACGGTTAATTAATTATGCTAATTTAAAAGTTAAGTAAATTCAATTATGATAAAAACCGGCAAGTTTTTGATTAACGAACCTGCGGGAATATCAGAACACCAAGAGTGATCAAAAATCATATTTTTGGATTAATTATGTAAAAACGAACCTTTTTGTAAGAAACCTAGACAATCTGGATAGATTGTGCGCGTTTTTTTCTCAAATCAAACTGAATAAACGTAAACGGGCCCCGTAGCGAATCCAGAACCCCAATGGGTGATCTTTCTTTATAACTTAATCATTTTATCGATCAACACATTTACCCAAGCTTACTTCCCCATAACTGTTTTATAAACGCATAAACGAATAACTTGGCCCAGCTGGGATAATGGGGAAACTGAGCCAAGTTCGGTTTTAAGTATTAGACTTTGAACAACATCACAACCTAAGCCTATTGACACTTTCTGGGCGTTCCAGCTATACCCAGATTAGACATACAGCGCAGTTTAGTATTGAGATTATAATAATATTAAAATATTAACATTATTATAATATTGATTATAGGAACTAGTGATAGCGAAACGAACAAACCGCGAGCTGACTCGGTGTTGATTATATACTAAACCATGAGTTTCATGACCCCACTATTAAATTGTTTTTACGAACTTTCGGGGTGAAAAACATGTTGATACATATCTGTATACTATGAAATGTTTGATGATGAGAATTATCTAAGTGCTAACACACGAAAGTCCCCACGAACACAGTGATTAACTTCGAGCCGGTGGCTTGTGAATTGTACTATTGGTTTAACAAACCCAAACGGAATCGGCCTGGTTGTTGTGTCACATAGCGCCGTTTGCACATGACCATACTTATACAAACAGGCTATGTAGTGTTAGACATAGCTTGCGGGGCATGTTGTGGGCGGAAGGGGAGCCACAGTGGTGGATTGAGCGTGGGAAATGGATGCACGCAACACAGACAACAAAGCTTCACTGTATCTTAGCATAATTACATCATAAACATGCAAACAAACGTACTTATGAACGTACATACATACATACTTGCGTATTTACAAACTATGATTGTTGTACGCACAACTGATTTCTTGAAACTCGTGAAACTCACCAGCTATTTGTAGTTGACCCGTTTTAACATGTTTTTCAGGTACTGGATTGGATTAGAAAGTCAATGTGCTACGTGTTTGACTTGCGATCAACGTCGGGTGAATTGATGCAAGTGTGCTAATAGGAAGTAAAGCCACTTAACGGGCTGGATTTAGTCTGTATCACCTAGTTGTAAACAAAGTTAGATCGATGTATAATATTGTAAACTAGTTTGTATTGTTCTTTATAAACAATGTGGTTGATACCAGAGGTGGCTGTTACATTTCCGTTTTACGCTTCCGCAAATCGCTTAACGGGGTGTGACAGATAACTTTAATGCTCAGCCATCTTACTCTGTCCCAAGGTTGTTAAGAGTCTTTCAATAGACTATGGGATACCAAGGAGGAGTAAAGGAGGGACAATTTCAGAAGGGGAGTTTTCCATTGATCTACAGGTTTCTGATTCATCATGTGATCCAGTCCTTATCTCCTAGGAGAAGGACTTGGACTTTATTGAGTAGAGATCTTGGGACTCTCATAGTAGCCATACTCTATCAGCAACCCTTCAACATTTCCAGACTTATCTTTCAAGGGTTGGCATCAAATCCAGATAAGCAAGTCAATCATCGATTTCTTATGTATCCCAGATTTCTACAGATCTTGATAAACAGAGAATTGCCTGATATTCAAAGAATGGGAGAGGTCTTGAAACTGCAGGACCCCAACATATGCAAACGAATGAAAGATGCTCAGAGCAAATTTGTTGACAATGATGACTGGGATATCCTCCCATGGTTGCTCGTACCAGCTCTAGCTGCTATTAATGTGCCTAGAACCCCAGGGAATAGTGATGATGATGCAGATGATGATGATCAAAATGATGATGGGGACAATGGTCCAGAGGGTGGGCATGGCATGATGGTTGATAATGATGATGATGATGCACAGGAGGTAGTTTAGGGAAATATGCCTTTGATTGAACAAGTTGCACATGAGGCAGATAATGCAGAGGTAGTAGGGCATGAGGAGACAGATGAACAGGGTGAGAGTGTAGTCAACCAAGTTGCAGAGCCAATGGATGATGATGTTTTTGTAGCCCAAGTTGTAACAAATGTTGCGGACACAGTCAACAAAATAACTCCACCAGACTCACCACCACCTACAGTTTACCATGATGACACAGATTCTATTGAGATAGATGATGTGAATGACGATATTACCTCCTCACTAGCCCCAACTGAACCTGCCCTATCTGATACTTAACCTACTGATAACATTCCTGTTCCTACATCACCTACATCTCCACTGCAAGACACACACATTCAAACACCACCATCTTCCCAAATCCAAGATCAACCTGCTACTAACATTACCCCACCAACTCAATCGATCCCATCTTCTAAACAATATAAAGTTCCATCTCCAGAAACTGCTGATACTGAACCACTCTCTAAACCCGCCTCAAGCCCTAACCTATATGATATTGTTTGTGAGAATGCCAGGCTTGAGTTTAAAAACATAAAGTTGAAAGAACAAAATGCCATATTGACTACAAGGAACTCAACATTGGAGGCTGCACTGACTGAAGCTCTATTGAAAATTCGAACCCTAGAGGGGCAGTCTGAGGTTGAGAAGACCTCAGATGCACCAAAAAAGGGGGAGAAACCTAAAGGTGTAGAGAGCTTAACGGTGATTGGAGAGATATATGACAGTTCTGATGAGGAAGCTGTGAAAGTGGGACCATCAAATACCTTAAACATGCTAAATCAAACATATGATGATGGAGATTCAGATGATGAGGGGGAGAATAAAGAAGAAGAAGAAACTGAAGAAGAAATTTTGAAAAGAAAAGAAAAGGGAAAGGGGTTTGCACTTACTGATGATGATCTACATCCCCTGCCCCAACATAAAGTTCAATCTGATGATATTTTGCACAAAGAAAATGTAGTTGATCCAGATGTTGCAGAAGCTGAATCTGTAAAGACAGCCATAAATTTAATGAATGAAGATTTGGAGGCTTTGGAGAGAGAAGAGGAGGAGGAAATCCCTTAAGAAGTTCTTGAAGCACTAATAAACATGAAAGAGAAGCAAGTGGAGGATGAGAGGATGTTGAAAGAGGCAGATGATGCCTTTAAGGCTACAATTGAAGCTCTCAAAACAAATCTGAATGAAAATGAACAAGAACCTACACAGACGGAAGAGCCAGTTATCACTGAGCTTGAAGAGCCAATAATAAATGAACCAGAACAATTTGAAACTGAACCTGACAATCCTGAAAAGGAACAAGAACTTAGATTGGGACCGGTCATTTGTGAAGAAGATGAAACCATTGAAGTCTCAGCAAGTACAATGGTAAAATTGGTCATAATGAAGGATCTTACACATTCTGAATAACCCAGAAAGGCATAATCCAAAAATAGTATCAGCAGCAAGAAAGGCACAAAAAGACTTCATTAACATAAGCAAAGAAAGAGAACAAAATGTTGAAGAGCCTGCTGTTGTAAGTGAACCAGTCATAGAAGAAATTATTGATGAAGAATCGAAGACCTCTGAGTCAGTTGATGAGGAAATCATACTTGAAGAGCTAGAAGCTGAAGTGACACAACCCGACACATCACTCCAACTCAATCATCTTTGAAGCGAAAGCATACAGCAGAAACTGAGACACCCAAATCTAAAAGACAAAAATCTTTAAAGAAAATGGTGTACAAAATAAGATTGGAAAAACTAGAAGAAAGAAGGAGGGCTCAATCTAAAAGAAATGAAGAACCAATGATTGAGGCTCTCCATAATCTTGAAGAAACAGTTGATTTAGAAGTTGAGAATGAAGATGATGAGGAGTCAAAGGAGGTTGAAATGGAGAATGAAGACAAAGATTATCTGATCAGTTTGGGATATGAGTTAAGGAACCTTCAAAGACTATCAAAAGAACAAATGGCAAAAGAAGCTGAAGGGTGCAAGATAAGGAAGTCTAAAAGAGAAACTTTGATTAAAGCCGGTCACAAGTCTGAACTTAACTTACAATCTTTTGACACAATTAATAGACTATACAGGAATGCTCTTGTAGATGACATCTCAGACTATGTGAAGAAGGTATTAAAGAAGAAGGTAGAGGGTGAAAAGGTATTAAAAGAGTCTGATAGTAGTAAGAAGAGAACTGAAAAGAATGTAACTGATGAAGCAAACTATAAAGCATTAAAAGCTAAACACAATGATATCAAGTTTCTTCAACTATATGGCTACAACTATAAGTTCTTGATAAATCTCTCTCCTGAAGAACTGAAAAGAAAAATTCAACTTGTAAAAGCCTCTTACAAAGATCAAAAGAGTCGAGAAAATTATGAGAGAGAACAGGAGTTGAAGATGAGACTGCAAAGGGAAAGAGATGATGCAAAAAGAAAAGAAGAAGAATTGAAAAGATGGTTTGAAGACCCTGAGAGGGTAGAAATGTTAAAGAAGTTTGTTATAAAGAAAGGAATGACAGAAGAACAGTTTCTACACATGCCTCATGAACAATTAATGGAAATATACAACAGATAGCAGAAACTGTATCTTGAAACACAAAGAAAACTGCAGGAAGCGAAGAAGAGAGCCGAAGAAGAAGTAAGTGCATAAATGATGGGTGCTCTGCATAAAAAGGGAGTAAAAATGTCAAGGCTAGTCGTTCAAACTGATGAAATATGTTATGAAGAGGAAGGGCTGGATAAATCAAAGAAAACTCAACAAGGAAGCACCAGCCGTGCACCATTAAGATCTGAGAGTGTGAGGCACAAGCAACCAAGAAATTTGAATCTACCCACACATCTCTTCTTTGATAAAAGGTCAAAGACCTTGAGAGTCATTACTGAAGATAAAGAGCATCTCATTATATTCAGAGATGACTTAAGAAAGTTTACAAAAGAACAGTTGACAAAGATAGCTGAACTGACACTATATGACAATCAAATCAGAAATCAGCCATCTGGTCAACAAAGAAATGATCTTTCAAGATTTATAAAAGAACAAGCAGAAAGGGGGGTTCCATTCCTGCAACAGAAGAAGAGAGAGATAAGAAGCCAGACAGAGAGGGAGAAAAGAAACAAAAGGATCAATGAAGTGCGTATCTCTGAACTCTCTCTTTGAGATGAAGAAAAGACAGTCTCAAGTCAGTAGCTCGCATGGTAAAAGGAAAACATTAAAAGAGTGCTTAGCCATGAGAGAAGTGATACATGAACCAAAATCAGCGGTGCAACAATTTGGGAGAATCACTTACATAACTTACAATCAGCACAATGATTCAATTATATTGAGAAATGAGTCTGGCATGCCCATTGCAGTGATAAGACATGATGAAGATCTCAAATTTATGCATCCACAGGACTTTCAAGACTTGATTAAGGCAAAATTTCCATATGACTCCTCCGATGCCGTAGAGCTTGACATGATTAAACAGAAGGCTGCCTTTGTAAAGAGAATGAAAGAAGGAACTGATACAGGGAGCAGGAGGAGAAGATAGCAGAAAAGAGGATGAACGATGATTAATTATTTCTTTCTGTTTATCTTTGTATTTTTAATCTGTACTTGATGTAAAAAACTTTAATGTGTAATGCCCAAGAGGCAGAATTCCTACGTATGTAATGAAATAACATATTCTTAAATGATATATCTTTAATGTCTGATACATGTGTAACTCTATGCAGGTATGTTTTGGTGCATCTGATCTTGTTCCAATCTAGGGGGAGATTGTTGGGTCGGATTTATGATAAGGAAGATTGGAATCTTCTCAACCTCCTTAGAAAACGGCTAAGTATGGACTTCAAGCAAGCCTAGACGATCGAGCATGGTTTTACTACTTCGAGAAAGGTCTTCAGAACCTTAAATGGTTGATTCTTCTAAGTGTTAAGGCTTCGAGCAAGCTACACTTCAACGAGCAAGAGCATTCTTCTATCGAGCATGGATTGCCAATCGAGCAAACAGCTTGATCATACAAGTTTTAACCAAGTGTTACGAGCACAGGATGATCGAGCACATGGGGACAAGCATGGATGCAATAAGAAGATGTCACGTGATCAAAGCAAGGACTTCGAGCACAGTTCAGTTCCCGAGCAAGATTTACATCCGAGCATGCTAAAGATTGCTGAATAAGTAAAACTGAAGACATCAAGAAGAATGAGCTTGCTCGATGGACTAGTTCGAGCAAAGCTTGGACCAGTCAAGAGGGATGAAGTCTGCTCGAAGGGAATATCTTCTTTGAAGATATTCTAAGTAAAGTATGCTCGATGACACTCATCGAGCATACCTAGCATAGTGAGTTTGCTCGAGCAGGATTGTTACCTTGCTTGAGGACTCAACACTTGTATTATTTTGTATTTCATTATGTAATGATTAGGAACTTCTAGAAGGAATGTCAGGGTCTATAAATAGGGTCCTAGGATTCCATTTAGGATACGGATTTACAGGTAGGCACACACAGAATACGAGAAACATTCCAAAAGAATACTCTATTTGTTTCCTCGTATAGCCGCCGCCGTCATACACGAAACCCTAGACATTCCTTTCACTGTTTCATTAATGAATCATTTAATACAGTGAATCTTTGTCTTTGAATGAGCTTTTATTGATTATCTATCATTGTTTTGTATTTGCTATTTTCACTCCTTCATTCCCACTCGTTAGAATATCCTGATTCCGCCGGGATATTCAACAGGCCTTTGGGTAATCGAGTCGGTGTGTTCTTGTCAACCCTTTTAAGGTTTCACCCGATTCACGGTCCTGACATGACCACACAATGGAACAGATTATGTGGACCATCCTACGATAAAGGAAATTATGGGTCAACACGTAATTATCCGAGTCCTCGCATGGAAGACATAATACGTACATTGTGTGCAATAACTGGAAACCTTGAATGACTTTGAAAGACAGAGTAAATGCAGTATGATAACGGCATGGTGGATACGTCGCTGGTACATCCTATATATAAGTGTACTTGTCTTATTTTCCATTTGTGGCGTCTTTCGGGCCATTCAAACATCGACGTTATTTTTATATCTAAATATGTATATACAAAATTGTCAAAATTTTAACAACTCCTTATATTAGTTGTTTTCTTTTAAAATTTTATTTTAATTTTAATTTCAGGACGAAATCTCCAAAAGTTATGAATCCTGTAACATTCATTATTTTTCAAACCCGAAAACCCGACGCTTTTCGAATTATTCGGTTTTCTTATATATATAATAATATTCTCAAGCTCGTTTCATGCATTTACGCGACATTCGTTAATTACTATTTGACTAAAACAACCCTACCCAAACGCTCGGCATTCATGATTTGTTTTGCAGCCTCATTGCTTTTGATAATTTTCTAAGAAAACATATTATAGGTGGTGCCACACTTATATTCATCACGTAGCTTATTGCAGTTAATGTGAAAGGAGCGGCTAATGACAAAAGTAAGGTATGATATCAAAGTGAGCATTCATGATTTGTTTCGCAGATGATGCTCGATTGCTTTATAATAGTTTTATAAATTGCTATGAACATGTTGAATTATTTGGTCGTCGCAAATTTGAATGGTTAATTTGTTTTATAGATTTATATTTTTTTAGTTAAAAAAATTAAAGTTTGTAGTAGTTTTGAATATATTAATAAGATAATATTTTTGGTTGAATTCGAATTGGTTGCGAATATGAAATTCAAAACGAATTTGTCAAAAATTGATTCAAATATAAAAATTGGTTTTGTTGAACACCAGTGTAGTCAACCAATATGTTTATATCCTGAACATCATTACTCAGGTTGGCTCATGAGTTGATAGGCTCGTAGCTTCTATGAAATGATTATAGTTTCTATATATAATTTATCAAGGGGGGATTGATAAACCAACATAAACGATCATCGCATTGCAAATTTCTCGTCCCCTGCCGCCTCGCACGGGTTTCTTATATATATACACACACACATACTTGTTTGCAATGCGATGACCGTTTATGTTGGTTTCTTACTTTTATATATATATATATATATATATATATAATTTTGCCGATTTAGCCAAATATAATCTTTAATAATAAAAAAAATAGATTTTCTCATCTAAACCCAGCAATCCCTGATAATCTTTAAGAACAAGTATGTGTGTGTATATTGATTGCATTTTTAACTCAATTTTATATTATTAATATATAATTAGAACTTTACCAATCCCAAATTCATTAAAAAAACCATTCTATCATTTCTTGTTTGTTTATTTCGATTTGGTATTTATTTTGTTTATACTTTAAAAATTATGACCAATTTTTGGGACTTCTTGTGGGACCAACTAGTTTTGACCTTTACCTATTCCTCATTTCAAGTGAATTTTCATAACCTTACTTTTATGTTTTTGATTTTTTTGGGGTGTAGTAGGTAACAAGTTTTACTCGTTAGTTCATGTTCATGTTCATGTTCATGTTCATGTTTACAAACCGATTCGTGTTTATGTCATGCATGTTGATATTATTCTTTCATGCATGATTTACGTGCAATGTGTTTATTGTTTTGTGCAATGTGTTTATTGTTTTATGATGGTTGTTACTCATACACATACGCAAACACTATTTTGTAGTGGGAGGGTCCGATGAGACATACCCACGTCGCCTATTCTTCAACTTTTGGTAAAAAACGTGTGGTGGTTCTCATTCCCCTAATATTTCGGCTCCAGTCGAAAGAATGGGATGGCTAATTATTTGTTTTCATTTACATTATGCTTGGAAGTATTACATTATGACATGAGAATCGTTAAACATTTTTGTATTACATATATAATAAACTTATGAAATCTCACCAAAATTTTGTTGACAAAATATTATTATTTTAAACGTGTTACAGATTGAATCAATGACGTGCAAGGATGAAGCAAACCTAAATGGACTTTAGGATCTACTTAAATAAATTATTATGATTTATTTTGATGTAAGTTATTTGGATTATTATTGTGTACTTACAAACTATTTGAAATTTAATAAGCATATTATTTGTAACACCCCGATCTTGGGCGTAATATGACGGTGTGGAATATGCCAAGCCGGTCGTTACAAATTATTCATAATATTGTAACACCATTAAAGTGGCAATATATATATATTTTTTTGTTTCATAATGAAGCAAGTACACATTGGTTTGAATCAAATAACAATACATCAATAACCAATTAAAGTCTTATTAAATAAATCTTAAGGTCAACTAGTTTCCTTCGTTCTTAACACATCATCGGTTCAACCTGTAACACGTTTAAAATAATACATTTTTGGCAACATGTATGTTGGTGAGATTTCATAAGTTGATATACATAACTTAAAAATGTTTGCCGATTCACATGTCAAGAATATAATATATTTAATCATAAGTAAATATAATGCAACCAACAATAACGTCCCGAACTAAGGAATGATAATGACGCCCCACCACCAGGGGAATGATAATGATACCACCATCCATTTCAATCGAATTTGAAATATAAGTAGCATAGATACACCCTATCGGACCCTCCCACTTTGTATTTGAGTTTGAATATAATCACCATAAAAACAGTACACACATTACACATAGTCGCGTATAGTCATCATAAACAGTATGAAAGAATTATTATTAACATGCATGACATAATTGCGAATCAGTTTGTAAAATAAGAAAAAGAAATCACGAGAAAACATGGTGACGTGCTACACCCCAAATAATTTTGTAAAGCTATGAAACTCACTTGATTGGTGAGTGTAAATGATTTGATGTTGGTTTGACTTGGTCCATCATTACCATGAAGTCCTAAACTAAGTTTAGAAATGCGTTTTAGGTTAAGGATGAGGAATACTAAAACCAATTGAACAAATGATAATATAAAAACAAGGAAAAGGTCAAAAAGAAGATGGCATGCAAAATCAGTTTTTGGACAACAAACTATTTTGTTTTGTTTTAGGTTTTTAAAATATCAAATAATTTTATTAAAAATTAAGACTTTCCAGTCTACTAACTAGGATGTTATCAAAAAATTTTATTTAGAAAAGTTTTTACAAATTCGGACCCTAAATAGACCAAAACAACGGTTTAAATCAGTGGGTACAAATCTACGCACTATTTCTAAAATATTAATTGTGAATTTATAAAAATGAGTTAAAAGGAAAATGATGGTTAGAACCGTATGTCAATAAAGTTTATCATAGAACATGGTCTTGCACATTTTCAGTTTGTTATAAACAAGATATGGCTCTTTCTTTTTATGGCCAAATCTGATGTCAAAACTTAAACATTTCTAGAAATAATGCCTTGATGATTTTGAAAGGTATTTTGATGAAATAAAATTATGGACCTTTATATGATGATATAAAATTTATGAATATATATCGTCAATAATCTTTGGGTCCTTTGAATAAAATATAATGATTCAAAACAGAAAAACAAAGATATAAGAACGTTTTCAACTATGACATTCGTGTAATCGATCATCTCCTTGTGTTCTTTGTCCCATCCACCCTATACACCATGGTGTATGGATTATGTAGAATCCTAGACATGATCGTGTTATGATCATATGACCATTTGATTTAGTAAATAAAAATAAAAACTTGGAAGAAAAGAATAATAAGATGATGCTATCATTTACATAACTATTACCTTATAAACCTAGTGATAAAAAACATAAAATGAAGATAACTCTTGGCTAATTTATCTTGAGAGGAAAAGAGGTATAATTACTTGACCCTTAGAGTTAGCAACGAAATGTGCAATAGAAAAATAGTGAAGGTAGAAATGTGCAAAGGAAAAATAGTGAAGGTGGCCTCCTATTTATACAAGAATTGACGGAGGTGAATTAAAAAGATTATTAATGCAAACTTTAATTAGGGGGGGTTATTGACCATGTTTTAAAGAGAGTGAAGATACTATTCATATTTCTTAAAAAATAAATAAATTTAAATATGAATAAAATGACATATTTAAATTAAAAAATGTACTTAGGTTAATCATAAATGATGTTACTTGTGTGACATTTGAATAAGGAAAAATCATAACTTAATATGATGGTGCCATAAAAGAGTTTATATTTATAATGTTTATATATATATATATATATTCAAAATAACAATTTTTTTTTGAATTTTTTTTTACATATATGTAGGTTACATATACGTAGAAAAATTACAGATTTTTTACGCACCAAGAAGACTTTTACGTAGGTGTAACGGACGTTTAAATTAGTGTAATCACTATGCATCTTTGTACTCTCTCTCCTACTTAATTGTTTAGTCACATTTAATCTCAACCACATAATCTAATTTATTTAATTAAATGTGTGGTTAAGAATGAAGTTTTTAGTTTTTAAAACTCAAAAAGATTCTCAAATTATCTCATACATATATATATATATATATAAGTAACGATTAATATCATTAATAAATTTAGAAAAATTATTACATGCAAAATATATAACATTAAAAAATTCTAATACTTTAACGATAAAAGGCAAATCGAATTTCATTTAGAAAAATCAAACCGGGTCGAGTTTCAAAATGGAAATTGACGAATATCACTGTATTCACAACTTTTGGGAATTTCGTCCTGAAATTAAAATAAAAATAAAATTTTAAAAAGAAAAGACAATTAAAATTTCATTTAGAAACGTATAGACTTAGTTAAGCCACTAAACTCCTCCAGATCAAGCAAGGCCAATTGGGTTAGATTCCTAACTCAGAGCATGAACTTCCAGGAGTGGAAGAAACCCATTTGGCTTAGTCATCATCAAGTTATGGTGCCGGGAAATAGGTTAGAAAACAACTTTGCAAATCAAATTTGACCTACAAATTTATAAAATCAAAAAATCTATGAATATCTAATCCAAAAATTACCATCTGTAGCTTTCTGAAAACTAGACTCAAAATAAAACATCATGGAATCAAGAATTAATCAAAACTAAGCATTCTTCATCAAGTTACATGGAAAACGATAAGTGAGTACAATTCTATTAACAATCTGATTTCAATCAAACCCTAACAAAAATCATGTATATGCCAACTCTAATGATCTAAATCTTCTAAAAAAAACATTTACGCACACCCAAAAAAACAATCAAGGAAACGATAGTTAATTGGTGATTACTTACAAACAATTGTTAATCAACTAAGGACGAACTATAACACTTCCAATTCCCTTCAAGACCTCCAAAGCGCCTTAGGAACTTTAGGTTTTCGTCCAAACACATCTGAACACAGTTATGGGGTGCTTTAGGGTTTTAAAACGGTTTTATATATATTTTTCCCGACCTACACGTGCACCGCACATCGCAACGGCCGTGGCCTTACCCTTCACATAGCATGACTGGTTTTTTTATTTTTTCTATATTATAATTACCTAATTATAGTATATTCAAATATGCAAACATAACACATATAATCATATAACACATAACAATTATAATCGTATTCTGTTTTAACATTTATCTCCAACGCGTACAGATGGACTTGTGTGTGTGACTCGTTACTTACCCGTGTAAATGTTATTCATGAGTGTTTAGGATAACAGAGTATGTGTTAACGAAGTTACTTGAAAATGCGATGTGTCACAATATGTTAACCATATAATTTGTAAGGCGCATTTCGTACACGACAGGCACCCTTCATGGGTGGAGGGAAGCAGCACATCGAATGCGTATAAGGGTCAAACACCGTATCGGTCACCTCCAGAATAGCATTACGGCCAGACCTCATATCGGTTAATAGAAAATCCGTATTACATTACCCAGCCTTCATACCAATTTCCCTTAGAAGAGTCGTATTACGGTGGTCAGCCCCATACTAATTACAAGTAGGAGAGTCCTCCTCACATTCGTCTGGGAACGAAGCTGATGATGATTACATATGCAAGGCGACTATTTCGTATACAACAGATAGCGCATGACACCATTTGTTTGTTTAATTTATTTAGTTATTATTTTTTTTTTTGAACACTTTTTAAACGCGACCTTATAATTTTTTCAGCCTTTTGGTTCTTGTGAGGAGTTAGAGGAATGGGCAAAGAAAAGATGGCGGGAGCATGGTTGTGTTATTGTCGTCCAACCGTCTAGGAAAAATAGTGTGGACCTTGCATGCAATCGTGGTGGGGAACCTAAACTCAAAGCCATGGGGAACTTGATCCGGTTGCGACGTTACACCAACAGGGCATGAGGCCGAAAAGAATCCTTTTACTCTTATGGGAATAGTTTCCAGATAGCAAGTGTGTTGAGAAGGACATATAAAACGCCATACAGAAGATCGAATATGGCAATAAAATTGGCAATACCCCCTGTGTGTTACAGATTGGCGTCAACATTGAAGTCGTTTTGTATCGCGCACACACTTATATCTAGGAATGAAAACAAGACTTCACATCTGCCCTTGAGCGGCTCAAAGGTAATAATGTATGCTCGAGGATTGTATGGAGCCGCACGTGATAGTCACTGACAAAGATCTAGCCCTACTACCAAAAATCTATGCATGTGACACATCCATGAGAACACAAAGAGAAAGTGGAAGAGTCTATATCAGATAGGCATCAGGGATGATTGCTCGTACATGTGGAAGGTATTGTATGAGTCTTTCACCGTCCATGATTATGAGTATAACGGCGAGAAGTTGTAAGAAACGATAGCCGAACAGGGGAATAGGGTAAGTCTTTCATACATATAGAGTTACTGATAATCTACTCGTACATTTCATAAATTTATGTTTTTTTCAGAGGTGTGGGACTATATATATGGAAACTAGTTGGTTTCATACAAGGGAAATTTTCTATCTTGCTGGATTAACTACCGGCTAAACTTCGTAGAGTATACAACAAACCGAGTCGAGAGCCAGCATGCAAACTTCAAAGGCACCTTGACGGGCCCAACAACATGCTCCACGCAATTGCAGCTTATGCCCGTGAAGTTGTAAAAGCCCAAGAAATTGAAATCAATAGAACCTTTGAAACCTCCCAAAATAAGGTTAAGGACCATAAACTGCAATTGTTTAGCAAGATACACTATAAAGATGGAGAACGATGGCCCGATAGCAGAGCACCAGTAACCGCGCCAATCACGTGCGATTAACAGGGATGCAATTTTATTAGATTACCTACATCTGCAATTCGAGGCCGACAGATCGCGTTGATCCGCTACCAAAAGCTCCAATAGATGTGTTAGGCCTTTATAGAAGGTTATAACGAGAGGGACCGGACGACAACCATTATCGGGGGTTGATACACCATGGAGGAGATTGTTTACCACGGCCCATCATGCTTATCGGAAGCTCACGCTAGAGTTTTACTCTATGATCAGGTTCAAGTATTTTTTTTTTATTTCAGTTAACTTGTTAAACTCGATTTACATAACTTTTTAATATTGTTTCAGGCCACAAGCTTCAGAACTGCTGCAACATCCGATATTGCTCGATGGTGCGATCATGCCGACGTAGAGGTTTCTTTCCGCATGTTCGTGGTCGCCCATTATATTTTTTTCGGAGGAGTTTTCGTGGCGACTGCAGCATACACCAGACCCCAGATGATATGTTGCGGCATTGGTGGACCGCGATTGGCAGTGGTTGGTCAGTTCGAGCAGGCTGACACCAGCCTCATGGCCTCAGCCATCAGGGAACCATTGTACATGTACATGCAATGTATTATATTGTATTATCACTCCGTTATTCAAGTATCGGCACAAGTTGATAACCGGGTTAGTACAGGGTCGTGGGAAGGGCGCAGATCACAACAACCTCTGGGACTTTTTCTTTTTGGTACCTCCTGAAGGGCAGACACTACAACCTTGCGCATGCATTCGCCGACTACTTTATATTATACTCGCATAGGCAGGGCCGAGGGTCGTTGTTCTGGTGGCCTTATGTCATTCAAATTGCTATCAGTTTGGCCATGCTATGCAGATACTTGATCTACATATTCCATCAGTTTCCCTGCGCCAGCAGGATCGTTTTCGGGCTATGAGCATGCACATTTTCTGGAGGAATGACGAGCATGGCCATCTCGTGACTGTCAGGGGGCTCTGCTTACGTCCCGGTACCACTTGTCGACCCTCCTCCATTGGTCGCGTCGGAGGTGCAAATCCAAGACAATGTGGATGCAGAGGAGGTTCCGCATCCAGACCAGTTAGTTGAGGTGCATTTTATTGTCGTTTAAATTTGTTTGTTTATTGTAATTGTTAAAGTTAACTTATCGTATTGATATCATTCACCATGTAAGTGCACGGATTTGGTGTCCGCAGCTGTTCGAATAGGATAGGGGTCGTTTAGTCTTTCTATTAATGTATAAAGGCTCATTCCCTAAGCTTTTTTAGCGAATGAGGCCTCATTCGTTAAGACTAGGCTATTCGTTAATGTAGTTCTACAGTGTAACGAATGGTGGCTTATTCGTTAAGGTATACCCATTCGCTAAGGGTATTTAGCGAATGGGCTATGGAATGACTTATTCATTAGTGATGTTAACGAATGAGACCAGCCGTCTCGTTATCCGTGTCCTAAATGGAAACCTAGGACCCTATTTATAGACCCTGACATTCCTTCTAGAATCCCTATCTATTACACAATGAAAGACAAAAACAAATACAAGTGTAAGAGTCTTCGAGCATGATAAGTATCTTGCTCGACCAGACTCACTATGCTAGGTATGCTCGATAAGTGTCTTCGAGCATACTTTACTTAGAATATCTTCAGTGAAGATATTCTTCTCCTGTAAGCTTCATTCCTCTTGACCAATCCTTGCTTTGCTCGAACTAGTCCATTGAGCAATCTCATTCTTCTTGTTGTCTTCAGTCTTGTCTTGAGACTTATTGAAAAATCTTTAGCATGCTCGGATGTAAATCTTGGTCGGGGAACTGAACTATGCTAGAAGTCCTTGCTTTGAACATGACATCTTCTTATTGCATCCATGCTTGTCCCCATGTGCTCGACCATTATGTTCTCGTAACACTTGGTTGAAACTTGTATGATCAAGCTGTTTGCTCGATTGGCAATTCATGCTCAATAGAAGAATACTCTTGCTCGTTGAAGTGTAGCTTGCTCGAGGCCTTAACACTTAGAAGAATTAACCACCCAAGGTTCTGAAAACCTTGCTCGAAGTAGTAAAACCATGCTCGATTGTCTAAGCTTGCTCGAAGTCAATACTTAGCCGTTTCCTGAGGAGGTTGAGAAGATTCCAATCTTCCTTATCAAAAATCCGACCCAACAATCTCCCTCTGGATTGGAACAAGCTCAGATGCACCAAAACACACTTGCATAGAGTTACACATGTATCAGATATCAAAAATAATTTTTTTAGGAACAAGTCATTTCATTACATAAATAGGAATTCTGCCTCTTGGGCATTACACATCAAATTGTTTTACATCAAAGTACAAATTAAACAAAATTAAAAAAATAAACAAAAATAAAATTAATCATCATTAAATCTTCATTCTACTATCTTCTCCTCCAGCTCCGTGTGTCAGATTTTTCCTTTTTCAGTTTGACAAAGGCGGCCTTTTATTTGATTATATCTAACTCCACTGCATCTTGGGAGTCAAGGGGATACTCTGCATCCACGATGTCTTGAAGATATTGATGATGTAGGAATTGAAGGTCCTTATCATACATGATCACAGCAATTGTTATTCCCGATGCATTCCTCAAGGATACTGAGTCATTGTTCTTGTTGTATGTGATATAAGTAATCTTTCCATTGTGTTGTACAACAGAATTCGGTTCAAGCATCTCCCTCCTCAAAGCTAAGCACTCCCTCAAAGTCATTCTTTTACTTGTAGAGCTTCTTGCTTGAGTTTTCCTTTTGTTGGTATCAAATAGAGAGAGTTCAAGAGTATGGACTTCATTGACCCTTTTTCGCCTTCTCTCCTTCTCAGCTTGGTTGTGTATGATTCTTTTCTTTTGATTTAGGAATGGAAACCCTCTCTCTGATTGTTCCTTAATGAATTTTGAGAGGTCATTCCTTTGTTGTCCAGATGGTTGGCTTCTGATTTGATTGTCATATAGTTTCAATTCAGCCATCTTTGTCAGTTGTTCTTTAGTGAAATTTCTCAAATCATCCCTGAAAATGATCAGATTTTCTTCTTGATCTTCAGTGATCACCCTTAAAGTCTTGGATCTTTATCAAAGTAGAGATATGTGGGCAGATTTAAGTTCCTTGGTTGCTCAGGCCTCAAAATCTCAGACCTGAAGGGTGTTCTGCTTGTGCTTCCTTGCTGAGTCTTCTTTGTCTTGTCAAGCCCTTCCTCTACATACCATCTCTTTATAGTTTCATCAGTTTGAATCATCAGTCTTCCGATATTAACACCTTTCTTGTGTAACGCACTCATCATCTCAGCTCTAATGTCACACCCCGTTGAGCGGTCTGCGGAAGCGTAAAACGGAAATGCAACAGATACAACTGGTATCAAATACATTGTTCATAAAGAAACATTACTAACTAATTTACAATATATTACATCGTTCTAACATCTTTTACAAACTAAGTGATTCAATCAAACTAGTCCGTTAACTACTTCACTGCATACTCGAATGCTCATAGCATCGATCACAATCCCAACACGAAACACATAAGCAATCTATTCCACCTTTCCGATTACCTGAAAAGCATGTTTAAAAAACGGTCAACTACGAATAGTTGGTGAGTTTCATAAATTTAACGAAATTACCACACAGTCATAGTTTGTATGTACGCACATATGTAAAAATATGTATTTACATTTGTATAAATTTGTACAGCCGTAACCTTGTGTGTGCATATGCACACATATAAGTTTATAATATGAATTCGAAATTTCAGTAAAATCGTGATTGTTTGTTCGTACTACGTGTTTCCAATTTCCGTGTTTAACCAACCACTGTGGACCCCCTTCCTCCCACAACGGTTTCACATAAACTCAACCACTGTGGCCCCCCTTCCGCCCACAACGGTTCCGCGTTAACATCAACCACTGTGGTCCCCCTTCCGCCCGCAATGATTCCACGTAAACTCAAACATTATATAGTGTGCACGCAAATAATTAGTATATTCTACACATAGTATTTCCTGTGCCTAATCACATAGTGTTGATGCATAAATGTCAGTAGTTCATATGTCTAATGTATGTAATCGAGTCTGTAATATTGTTTATATATTTGTTTGTTTAAAGCGAAGTTGTTGACAAGTTCGCTTAGGCGAACTTGTTAACCAAGCGAAGTTGTTGACAAGTTCGCCTAGGCGAACTTGTTGAACAAGCGAAGTTATGGACAACTTCGCCTGAGGCGAAGTTGTCGTGTATTTATATAGGTTACGGATTTCTGTTTGAAGAGAGGTTAAGTTACGTGTAATTCAGTGAGTCAAGTGACGTGAGGTCGAGAGTCTGTAAGTATCACGTGTTGAGTTATTAATATAACGTGTGTTTGTTCGTATCGTATTCGTGTGTTCGTGTGTTTGTGTTCTACGTCCGTAACGATCTACACAGGGATTCCGCACCTGTGTATATCGGGATATCTCGTGTGATCCGTCCAGGGAACCTACAATTGGTATCAAAGCATTTGCTCGATTGTGTGGTTCGGGATATTCACGCGGGTGTAGAATTCGTCCCATTTCGACTATTCACGGGACGAGTTTTTGGTGTTTTTGCTCATTCTAGCCTCCTACCAGTGTGTTCAAGCCTTTAAACCGTCAAAAACGTCGTTAAAATCCGATTTTTAGATCTGCAGAAAGTTTAAGTTCGTCAGGCGAAGTTGCTGTTCATCAGGCGAAGTTACCGTCAGGATACGTAGGGTTTCAGCGAAGATATAAGGAGAAGCGAAGTTATTTACAACTTCGCCTACCTCCTCAACTTCGCCTAACTCAGCGAAGTTCTCATCAAGTTCGCCTACTTTCTAAGTTCGCTTACCCTAAGCGAAGTTATTCTCAACTTCGCCCAGTCACGCGAATTTAAGAAAGATCCAGCGAAGTTATTACTTAAGCGAAGTTATCCCTAACTTCGCCTACAGTACTGTTCAGAGGAAATTTTTTTAACTTCGCTTACTCAGAATTTTTCGGGTTTCTTAGTCTTCAAGAAGGATGTCGTCGATCAACATTTCGGAGCTTGTAAAGATGGAAGTTGAAGCGGGGTCAGCTACAAAGGCCCCAAGGTTGCTGAAGCGAACCGACTTTGTCGCATGGAAGGATCGGTTCATACAATACGTTAAGTACCAGGATGCGAAAATGTGGGTATGCATCCAAGATGGTTATATTCCACCAGTCATGGAGTATGAGGGTCGAGACCAAATCAAGAAATACAGTAAAATGGAAGAGGAGGAGAAAAAGATGTATGAAGCCGAAAGCAAGGCTCATGCTGCAATCACAATGGCTCTTCCACAGGAGATCCTCCATACGTTCAAAAAGTATACATCAGCTAGAGAGCTTTGGGAAGCTCTTGAGAACAGATTTGAGGGGAATGTAGGTATTCGGGCTTCAAAGATAAAGTTGCTCAAAACTCAATTTTCAGTCTTTAAGTACTTAAAGAACGAATCTCTTGATGATATTATCACTCGATATTATCATCTAATGACTGAATTGAGTAACTACTCCATTTCCTACCGAGAAGAAGAGATTGTGGAAAAGCTTCTCGATGCCCTCCCACCAAAATGGGAGATGTATACTGTACTGATGAGGGAAGACAAGGACTTTCCTACTTATGATCTTGAAACCACTGTCAACAAGCTCAGAACTTTTGAGCTTAATATGGTAAGAAAAGAAACATCTATGGATCAGGTTCAAGATCCTGGCATGTACGGTGCTAAAGTAAACTCCAATTCAAGTTCAAAGACTGATTCTGCCGCCTACTACTCGAAGGGCGAGTCGGGTGCCAAGTCTTCACATGAGGGGCATGTGTCAGTAAACTCAAATGGGGATGTTTGCTTTGTTGCGGGTGGATCAAGTGGTACTCAACAGACAGCAAGCAAGAGTAGTGGATCTTCAAGTTCCTCAAGCAATAATTACTCTAAGATGCCAATGAGCTTCAAATCTGCTAAAGAGCAGTTTGGCCTCTATGCTTCGTTTATTGCTTCATATGAAAACTATATTCAAGGAAAGGTTGTTGATCCAGCGATGCTGGATGAAGACTATGACCAGATCGATGCTGATGATCTGAAGGAAATGGATTTACAATGGCAGATGGCCATGATAGTGAGAAGAGTGAAGAAGTTTATGAGAAAGACGTGGAGAAAGTTTGTTGGTGGCAGGCCAGGGTTCGACAAGTCTAAGGTGAGGTGCTATAACTGTCAACAAAACGGGCACTTTGCCAAAGAGTGCAGAAACGAGCGAGTTGAACGTGGTCATGGCCGGTCTGCACAGCACACTGGGACTAGTAAGGAAATCAATGCCATGATGTCCAGAGAAGCAGGTGAATACAACTGGAACCTGCATTCGAATGAAACTAGTGAGCAGGCAAATATGGCTAAGGTTGAGAATGAAGAATGTGAGAAGATTACCGGAGAAGAGAAAGCTACTGGTAAGGAAAAAGCTTTCATGGCAGATAACAAGGATCAACTCTCCGAGGTAAGTTCTAAACCTATTTGTACTAAATGTGAGAATTTGTCTGAGCAACTTGCTACCATAACTGATCAGTATGTTCGTTTAGATGCTGAATTTAAAACTCTTAAAGAAGATCATCACTTTATGAAAGCAACAGAAAACAGTTATAAAGTTAAAATAAAAGCGTGTGAAAAAGATGTTAAAAGCTTAAAAAAAAAACTTGCTAAAAAAATTGAAGTAATTGATCTAAGTTATGAGGTTTTAGAAGAAAAGACTAAACTGATTGCTGAACGAGAAAAGCAGATTGCTGACCACCAGGTGAAAGTGGTGGAACTGAACCGAAAACTTGAGCAGTTCCGAAATTCCTCAGCTATTCTTGATCACCTTGTTAGTGGTCAAGATTCCTCTACAAAGAGGGGAGGAATTGGTTATCACAAGGTTCCACCACCTTATAACCACAATTACACTTTTAACCCTAGTGTTCAGAAATCTGTTGATTTTGAAGTTCCTCAGGCAGTTCCAATCAAGGTTACGAGTAAAGAACCAAGTGTTAGTAGTAGCGAAACGAGTTCGCCTGTTTCAAGTGTGAAAATTTCTGTTACGAGTCCAGTCTCATCAGATTCGGATAATGTGTCCGAATCGGGTAAGATAAAAGAGAAGGTAGTGTTACCCACTGGTGGAGAAAAAGATAAAACCTATAAAAAGAGTACTCCACTCAACCCGTACGTCCCACCTTATGTGAGACGAACGGCCGGTAACACAGCCTCAACATCCAAAACAACCTTTGAAAAGAAAATGGAGCATAGGTGTTGTTTTAGGTGTAATAAGTTAGGACATCTTGTTGCAGATTGCCCTCTGACGCCGAAATTCAGAGGTGTGAGGCCTATTAAAACTGAGCATAAGCCTAATGGTAATTTTAATACTGCTAAAAATGAAAACCCTTCAAAGTTCCGAAATGTAACTAATTCAGGTTTTCACAGAAACAAACCTCAGTTTAACTATGCTAATAACCAAACCACAAGATATAATACTTTCAATACACTTAGGTTTGGAAGGCCTCACACTCAATTTCCAAGGAGATTTCCTAATAGGACTGACAGGAATTTTCCAGATGCTAACTTTGGAAAGCAGAAGTACGGGATGTATAGATCCAAGACCAATTGGTCTTGGGTCCCTAGATTCTAATCCTTTGCTTTATTGTGCAGAAACAGTTGAACAGGGCTGCCCACAGTCTTTGGATTGTAGATAGCGGCTGTTCCCGGCACATGACGGGTAACAAATACTTGTTGCACGACTTAAAACCTGTTCAAGGAGCAAGAGTTAGCTTTGCCGGTGAAAGTGGAGGCAGAATTACTGGAAAAGGAACGGTGTCCAATGGAAAAATGACTCTTGAAAATGTGAACTTTGTAGAAGAGTTGAAGCACAATCTGCTGAGTGTGTCGCAGATTTGTGATAAGGAGTACACTGTTCATTTCACGAAGAATGAGGCGATCGTGTTGAAGCCTGGTTTTCAGATACCAGACGAGTGGATAGTGATGAAAGCTCCACGTGATACAAATACTTATGTGATGGATATGAGGTCTACTGAAATGGCCACGGAAGAATCATGTTTAATGACGAAAGCAAGAGAATCGGAATCCGAATTGTGGCACAGGAGGATGGGGCACATTCATCTTCGGAAGATGAACCACATTGTCAGGAATGGACTTGTGATGGGCGTTCCCTTGAAAAGTTTTAACTTTGAAGACAAATGTATAGCATGCAAGAAGGGAAAGCAACACAAGAAATCCCATCTCACCAAGAAGGTCAACTCTATTGCCAGTACTCTAGAACTGCTTCACATGGATCTCTTCGGTCCCGTGAATACAAAAAGTCTAGGAGGTACTTCTTACTGCTTGGTGATCACTGATGACTACTCGCGATATTCGTGGGTATATTTTCTGAAATCGAAAGATGAGACGGCTCAAATGGTGAAGAATTTGATTACAAAAGTTGAGAACGTCATGGGTAAAACAGTTAAGTTCATCAGGAGTGACAATGGAACGGAGTTCAAGAATTTTGAGATGGAGATCTTCTGTCTTCAGAAAGGAATTGAACACCAATACAGCGCTCCGTATACTCCGCAACAGAATGGAGTGGCTGAAAGGAAGAAACCGAACTTTAATTGAAGGAGCCAGAACTATGCTGGCAGATTCGAAGCTTCCTGTGATGTTCTGGGCTGAAGCGGTTGCTACAGCCTGCTATGTTCTGAATAGAGTGTTAACTGTTAAGAGACTTGGTAAAACGTGTTACGAGCTTATGCATGGAAGGAAGCCCAACTTGAGTGGTCTTGAACCATTCGGGTCCCCTTGTTCGATCTTGAAGATAAATTCTAAATTTGGCGAAGTAGCCGATGAAGGAATCTTAGTCGGTTATGTTGTTGGTACTCCCAACAGAGGTGTCTTCAATACTTCGACCTGCAAGGTGGAGGTGGTGTGTAACACCGACATCACTAGTTACCAACCGCCAAAACCTAGCAATGGACCTGCTGAGCTTTTCGACTATGTTAAGCTTTTTAAGTCGTTTAACATACCGGATTTGGAAATTTTTGAAGAAGAAGAAAGAGCTGCGACGAAGATGATACTTGATGATGAAGAAAATCTATTGCAAAGACAGCTGATTGATAAATGTCAACCTTCCTCATCAAACACTATCGGTACCCCTGCTGCCTTTGCTGAAGAAGAATTTATCAATCCTTTTCACTCTCAGCATGAAACAACCATTGATGAGATCTCTTCTAATTTGGAAGATAATTTGCATGTCGGTTCTGTTCTGACCACGAAAATTCATAAAGATCACCCTTTGAATAATGTGATTGGTGATGTGTCCTCAGGTGTACAAACGAGAAGTAGCTTGAATGAACACACCTGTGTTTATACAAGCATTAAGGAGTCAGGAATAATCAATGAATGCCTGTATACCTGCTTTATAAGCCAGATTGAACCGAAGAATTATCAAATGGCTTTAAAGGACAGCTCGTGGGTCGAAGCCATGCAAGAAGAGTTGGCTCAATTCGAGAAGATGGAAGTTTGGACTTTGGTTGAAAAACCAAAGAATGTGCATGCGATAGGCACAAAATGGGTATTCAAGTGCAAGAGAGATGATAAGGGGATCATTATAAGAAACAAGGCGAGGCTAGTCGTTAAAGATTTTAATCAACAAGAGGGGATTGATTATAACGAAGTGTTCGCTCCTGTCGCTAGGTTGGAAGCCATAAGATTGTTTTTAGCGTTTGCTGCTTATGAAAAGATGAAGGTGTTTCAGCTAGATGTGAAGAGTGCGTTTTTGAATGGGAAAGTTGATGAGGTTGTGTATGTTGAGCAACCTCCGGGTTTTCCTGACCCAGACTTTCCAGATCACGTGTACAGGTTGAGCAAGGCGTTGTATGGATTACATCAGGCACCTCGTGCCTGGTATTCAACTTTATCGGATTACTTGCTCGAGAATGGTTTTGAAAGAGGGAAAATTGATAGCACGTTGTTCTTCAAAAGAGATGGAAGCGACTTCCTGCTGGTGCAAGTCTACGTGGATGACATTATATTTGCTGCGTCAAAAGTCTCCATGTGTCAGGAGTTTGAAGCCGTCATGAAGAAAAGGTTTGAAATGAGTGCTATGGGTGAACTAACTTTCTTTCTAGGATTGCAGGTTGATAGGACGGGATGTTCATTCATCAGACGAAGTATGTTCATGATGTGCTCAAGCGCTTCAAGATGGAGGACAGTTCTCCATATGATACTCCAATCTGCGTCAATCACAAATTGGGTGCTGAAGTAGACGGTGATTCAGATGTGGACCCAACTCAATATCGGGCAATAATAGGTTCTTTAATGTACTTAACTGCATCTAGGCCTGATATAATGTTTGCTGTTTGTCTTTGTGCACGTTTTCAGGCAAATCCAAAAGAATCTCATTTGAAAGGTGCAAAGAGGATACTGCGGTATCTCAAGTGCAAGCCGAAGCTGGGGTTGTGGTACCCGAGAGGAGGAGACTTGGAGCTGGTTGCTTACACAGATTCTGATTATGGAGGGTGCAATCAGAGTCGGAAGTCAACAACAGGAGGATGTCAGTTTCTTGGTGGCAGATTGGTGTCGTGGCAATGCAAGAAGCAGACTTCAGTCGCAATTTCAACCTGTGAGGCAGAATACATGGCAGCATCCAACTGCTGCTCTCAGGTTCTTTGGATTCAACAACAGTTGCGCGACTATGGTCTGAATTTCTTACTTACTCCTATTTGCATTGATAACACAGCTGCTATCTCAGTAACTAACAATCCCGTGAAACATAGTAAAACTACACATATTGACATACGTCATCATTTTATACGGGATTGTGCTGAGAAGAAATTGATTGTGCTTGAAAAGGTAGATACGCTTGATAATTTCGCTGATTTATATACTAAAGCGTTTGACAAATCCAGATTTCAAAACCTTATTGAACTGAATGGGATGATCAATCCCGAGTAACCATGATTTTCTTGTGATATTTAAAAAAAAAACGTCACTAATCGCTTAAAAATATGTCGGTTACATCAGTTTGAAGGACTTGTCTTCGGATATGTTTTGGTCCTCATTTTCTACTTGTAGATTTTGAGGATAACCATTAACCAAATTACTGATAGTGACCGGCGGCGGTTTATGATGAGTTTTTCATTCTTTCGCTTAAAATTGGTCGATCATACTTAGTTAGAAGGACACATACTAGTATGTGGTCGGTCCAGCTGATCCATTGGATCTTCGGGATAGCCGTTTACCTGAAGACTTTGTTTTGGTCGGGGCGATTAATGTTAAAAATTTTGAAAGAAAAGGGGAAATGAAATTATTTTTCAAGTCTGTTACTTCGTAAGAAGTTCGTTAGCTACGTTTAACAGAAAATTGATCCAACCTTGGAAAATGATAGATATACTAATTCTGTGTGCTTAACTAGTGAAATTATTAGGCTTAAAAGGCTTTAGGACAGTCATTGTATGTCAAGGTAACTTTTTATGGTGCGTAAAAGTAGACGTGATACAAACTAAATCTACTTGATTTTACGTGGAAACTCCTTAAGAGTTTTGCATGTCTTCATATATATCTTTCCGAATGATAGGCAGAAAAACGATTACCCCAGTCATACACGAGCCCATGTGTGTTCTGATTCCCCGTGAAGATAGCTTTCTCAAGATACTGCAGTGATCCAGATTCGGGACTTGCAGTTAATTTCTACTTTGAAGTCTATGTATTTTTTTTAAAAATATATATATATATATTTGGAGTTATTGAAAACATATTAGAGATGACAAAATCAAGACTTCACAATCTTTGAGTAAGAGAGAAGAACGGGAAGCAGATCAAGAATACTTACAACTTAATTAAACACTATGGGTCGAAGTCAATTCGGGGTGACTTGGGGAAAGCCAAAATACGCTTTGAGGATAGATAGGAGACATCAATATTTCTGAGTTGTTGCCCACTTAAATTTTGAGGCTTAATCGAACCTAACTCGAATCACAGAAACAAGTGAAAACCATCTTAAGTATATTACCTGCTTACAACCTGTTCTCCTTATGTCATAATACAGCTAAACACAGATCTATGTGACAGTCACATACTTAGAATGATTCCTGTTCGGATCTTTTCTAAAACGTAGCAGTCCCTATCGAGACTGAAATTTGATCCCTTATACTTTAAATTGTTAAAAGTTTTCCTTTTCTGTAGTTGTATTTTGTTAAAAACAGGTTACTTGGACTTGATCGTGTCGTTTAGTTCTTATAAGGAATTCTTAAAGTTTTATAACTTAATTGGAAACATGTTAAACTTTATAAGGTTAAATTCTGTAAATATATAGGCGATGTTGTTGAACAGGCGAAGTTGTGAATAACTTCGCCTAGGCGAAGTTATCCGTAACTTCGCCTGTATAACCCCAGACCCTATATAAGGATGTTCAATCGTCAAACTGTTCATCACTTTTCAAATTAACAGCGAACTTATCCGGCGAACTTACCTGATTATCCGGCGAACTTATCTTTATTTCAGTTTACTTGTTCTTATTTCCCAGTTTCCCGTTACATTTAAAGGTTCGTATTGCCATTACAATCGTATATTCATTGTTCTTCAATGATAATCAGTGGTCGTTTTCGACCCGATTATGAACCTCGAGAACCGTCGGACCTTCAAATCGGCTCTTTCAAAAACTTGCTGTTACGTGTTAATAAACCATACTGATCATCAACATGTCCTTAAAAAGCTTGGTTTAAGGGTCCTTAATCGTCTAAACTAGCCGAAACATCCGATTTTCGATGTTTGCATTAACCTTACTGTCGCCGTTTCAGATTCAGACGAAGTTAGGGTTTAGCCGAAGTTATCCGTAACTTCGCCTGAAGCTTAAGTTCGCCTGAGGCGAAGTTATCCGTAAACTTTGCCTGAAACTTAAATTCGCCTGAGGCGGTGTTGTGATGAGGCGAAGTTAATATTAACTTCGCCTAGATCATTTTTACTTAATATTAATTAGACGAACTTAAAGCTGAAGCGAAGTTGTTCCCAACTTCGCCTCACCTTTAACTTCGCCTATATGGAGTTTATCACAACTTCGCTCATGGTAACAAAGCGAACTTGTGCTATGTCTTTATGTTATTCTAACTTGGTTCGTTTGTTTGCAGATATGGTTGCAGTAGCTGGTGCTCGGACGGTACAGGAGGAGACGATGGTGACAATCAGAGACAATTTTTCCCGGGTCACAATATGTACATCACCCTTGACCCCGGAGGCGAGCGGTGTGGACGATTACCAGCGAGAATCATAACTTTCCTCCTACGCCTCGAGGATTTTTCATGCTATCACGAACACTCTGCCGGATATCTCTACCAAATATCGAAGACTTTTGGCAGACGGTAGAATATGATTGTCGTGTTGAGCCCTCCGGTCATGCGAGCGACAGTGAACAATCAACAAGTTCAGTTCAATTCTGAACAGATTCGGGTGGCGTTACGGT
The DNA here is from genome assembly GCF_021521415.1 of Bidens hawaiensis. Lineage (NCBI taxonomy): Eukaryota > Viridiplantae > Streptophyta > Magnoliopsida > Asterales > Asteraceae > Bidens > Bidens hawaiensis. Next base: position 271,211 of record NW_027495655.1, read on the forward strand.
TTGGAGAAGAGACGAGGGACGATCCAACTGAGTTTGTGGCTCCGTTTCGTGATGGAGCGTTTCTCGCAAATGGACTATTTCTGGTCCATTAGGCAATACACAGAGACGGAAGGGTTTTCTGCTTGATCAGTGGGCGCTTCCTTATGCACGTCATGATAGTTTGCATGTCAGGAAGGAAGGCGGGCACGGATGGTATGGGGTGCGACCATGCAGTCTGCAATGACTGCACTGACTTACAATAAACGCTACAGTTTCAGTCAGATGGTCCTTTTACTAGATAGACAGACAGAGGAGGGCGATGGCTCGGGAGCGGTTCATTATGTACCCACGGTTCATCCAGATGATATTGAACCATGTGGCTCCGAATCTACCTCAAAGACGACGATAAGATACGTGGAATCTGTGAGCAAACGTATCTTTGCTCAATGCCCGCACTTCGAGTGCGAGGAGCAACCCTGAACGTCGTCCAAGGGCATACTCCACTGTTTGGGTTTTTTAATCAACCCAGAGTATGTTCCTGCTTGGTGGGGACGAGTTCAGAGATCCTCAAACCGCGACAGAGGCAAGAGCAACTCAAGCTCCACCTGCTGTGCCTGTTGTGTCGGCTGCAGAGGATATAGATCTTGACGCTGTCTTTGGAGGTCAAGGTTATTTTGATATGGATCAAGTTGAAGAGGTGCAGGTCTCTGCTGCACAGGGTTCGGGTGTGAGTGTTACTAGAGCAGCTACGTCGATGGCTGACTCAGATTTGGATGAGATCATGGATGAGGGGAGACGGTTGATGGTGTCTCGAGAAAGAACGTTTGGGACAGAGAAAGAAAACGGAGGATGATGATGAGTCAGCAAGAGGAAGAAGGCATACATAAGCTGATAAGACGATCAAGAAGGGAAAGGACAGGTGTTGGTATGGGAGCTGGAGAGACTTCAAGGACGGTACGTTTCGCTCCGGCCTCACTGTCTGGTAATGTCTATCGTTCCTACTTCTGTACAGGTTACAGGTATAAGCGCTGTGGATGTTCCCGTGGTGGCTACATCATCTGCCTAGCATTTCCATCTACCACTACTATTCAGACGTCGACTCCGGAGATTGTGTCTCTACCACCCTCCCAACGCTTACTCAGTCGGTGGTAGCTGCACGATTTGTAGAGTCAACGGTCGTCACTTGCTGCAGGGTTATCAGGTATGGTACCACCACCTGCGGTTACGCCTGCTTCTGATGTCTCGCCTACGCCTATGTCAGACTCAGAGAGAATAGCTTCACTAGAGCGGATCGTGGCAGAGCAATCGAAGACTATTCAAACGCCTAGTGGAAGCAAATCAACTACAGTCATCCCTCCCTGGTTGAGGCATGGGAAAATTATAGATGCCTTGAAGGAGTTCTTGGGCATATCAGGGGGGAGATGAGCTGTGAAGGGCGACGAGCTCAGGACGAAAAGAAGAAATGACCGAGACGATGATCCCAATGCATCGAAAGATGCAGGTGGTGAGCTGCCAAGAACTTCTCAAGCTCTTGGTACTCTTCCACAGCTGAGGGGGAGTCTGCCGACGCGGCTGGTGGTTCTGATGTGGTGTTAGTTGATGATGACGTGATTGATGCGTTGAAGGAACTTGACGATGATATGTTCAGCGATGATGTGTTGTTTGATGAAGATGTGCTGCCGAGTGATGTGATTGAGAAGATCGGTGAGCAGATTGAGATTGAGAGTGAGATTGAGGAAGGAGAGATAGTAGTAGAAGACGTTGAACACGAGATCCCTGATGTTGAGAAAGCCGACATGGGTACTGAGATTGATGAGACTGAGTGGGAGGAGCAGCCTAGGTGGAAGGAATGCTGTTGCTCATTGGTTTATTAAGACCAAGAAGCCTGCTGTTCCAGCCATGTTCAAAAAGAGTTATAACATCAAAGGCTATGCTGAGTCGAAGAAGGGAATTATCTGTTGGATATATGATGAACAGATAAAGTTGTTTGTGGTGAAGCGTTATGATGGTATTCAATACTTCAAAAGAACCCTGAGATCTCTCAATACGTTGCCGGAATGTGAGGTGAAGGATTTGGCCAGGTTGGGCCTGATAAATAGAAGTGACGACAACATGGCAAGAGTGATTGGGAAGATCGTGTGGAAAGAAAAGCATAAAAGAGAAGAAGTTTGAATTATTAAAGCCACAGAAGGGAAAGCTCGTGGAGGATACAGAAAGGGGAATGAGAGCAGATGGCAAGCCATGGATGGTGATGAAGTACAAAACCGATCCGATGCATCAAGGAGGTCCCTATGAAGACTATGCCTCAAGATGTGTTGAAGAATCTTAAATGGTGGTATGTTGATTGTGCCAGACTGCTGAAGCCGTGATGGAAGACGAATATGAACAAGAAGTGCTGAGGGTGTATGATCCGATGCATCTTGTTAACTTATCGAAAGCTGATCTGCAAGTGTTGAATGAAATGAAGATATTCTATATTCCCTGCTTGGAAGGATGAAGCAAGGAAATATCAGCGAGTAGTCACGGTATGTGTTAGAGAAGGAGTGCACGCGTGAAGATACAGGATTACGAGACAAGAGCTGAAAGATCAAGATATGAAGCTACTGCCAAGGGGGAGTCTGTTGAAGCATACAATGTCAGTAGTTCATATGTCTAATGTCTGTAATCGAGTCTGTAATATTGTTTATGTATTTTGTTTGTTTAAAGCGAAGTTGTTGACAAGTTCGCTTAGGCGAACTTGTTAACCAAGCGAAGTTTGTTGACAAGTTCGCCTAGGCGAACTTGTTGAACAAGCGAAGTTATGGACAACTTCGCCTGAGGCGAAGTTGTCCGTGTATTTATATAGGTTACGGGATTTTCTGTTTGAAGAGAGGTTAAGTTACGTGTAATTCAGTGAGTCAAGTGACGTGAGGTCGAGAGTCTGTAAGTATCACGTGTTGAGTTATTAATATAACGTGTGTTTGTTCGTATCGTATTCGTGTGTTCGTGTGTTTGTGTTCTACGTCCGTAACGATCTACACAGGGATTCCGCACCTGTGTATATCGGGATATCTCGTGTGATCCGTCCAGGGAACCTACACATAGCATGTATATAGACACATATACACAGTATAGTATTTATCACGAATCACCCCAAACACTATGGCTCCCCCATCCGCCCACAATACGCATAATCACATTATTTTCTTAACATTCATGTCATAATCAAATTAGTTCGTTTAATAAGTTGCAGCAGAACTTGGCTCATGGGCCATACTCAACTTTAGTTTATAAGTTGCAGCAGAAACTTAGCTCATAGGCCCATACTCAACTTAAGTTTATAAGTTGCAGCAGAACTTGGCTCATAGGCCATACTCAACTTTAGTTTGTAAGTTGCAGCAGAACTTGGCTCATAGGCCATACTCAACTTTAATTTATAAGTTGCATCATAACTTGGCTCATAGGCCATACTCAACTTTAGTTTATAAGTTGTAGCAGAACTTGGCTCATAGGCCATACCCAACTTAGTTTTGTACTATTGTGGCCCCCCCTTCCGCCCACAATAGCTCCATGGTCATCATAGACCCACGTTATTCCCCCATGGCCGTTACAGACCACGTTATTCACCCATGGCCATTACAGACCACGTTATTCACACCATGGCCATTACAGACCACGTTATTCACTCATGGCCATTACAGACCACGTTATGTTTAACAGTACATAGCGTATTTGTATAAATGTGTTGTCACGCGTAATTTCGTTATGTTTTGGTATTCGTGCCATATCCATTTAATTTTTTATTCAACACTACTATTCACCATTCATTTGCACGTAATCAATCGTTATGTTTGTAAGGACTTTTTGTATGTAAACACTCAGGTAATTTATTTCCTGAACCATTTCCAGATAGATAACGTATGTAACTATGCTTTTTCACCCCAAAAATTTCATAAACAATTTTAAAAGAGGGGTCATGAAAACTCCACGGTTTTGTAGGCACTAAATGCGGAGGTCAGCTCGGGGTTCGTTTCCCTTGCTATCACTCAGTCCCTATAATTAATATTATAATAATATTAATATTTTAATATTATTATAATCCTCATACTAGACTGGGCTGTATAGCTAATCTGAGTATAGCTGTTACACCCAGAAAGTGTCAGTAGGCTTAGATTGTGATGTTGTTCAATGTCTAATGTTTAAAATCGAACATGGCTTCAGTTTCCCCGTTTCACCAGTTGGGCCAAGTTGCTCGTTTATTGCGTTTGGAAAACAGTTATGGGGATGTAAGCTTCGGTAAATGTGTTGGTTGATAAAATGATTAAGTTATAAAGAAAGATCACACATTGGGGTCCCAGATTAGCTACGCGGGCCCATTTCCGTTTTATTTAGTTCTGATTTGAGAAGAAACGCGTACAATCTATCCAGATTGTCCAGGCTTCTCATAAAAAGTTCGTTTTTTACTTAATTAATCCAAAAATATAATGTTTGATTACTCTTGGTGTTCTGATATTCCCGCAGGTTCGTTAATCATGAACTTGCCCGGTTTTTGTCAGAATTGAATTTACTTAATCTTCAAATTAGTATAATTAATTAACCGTTAATCATTGAAATTATGAAAATTTATTCACTTATCAAATAAAATATATAAATTTTTATAAAACAATTTTCTGGAATTATTTACTGATTTTATAATTTATAAAAATTCATTTTACCTGCTATATTTAGCCTGAAAATCATCCGTTTATCCCAAACGATTTCCAAAAAATTCCACAAAAAATTCCTGGACGTCTCAAATTATATCCCAAAATTATATGTATCAATTCCAGAATGTAGACAACCTTGTTCAGTATTCTTTTCGGACCAAATTCGGCTATAAAATTTCATACAAAACGCATACGCCACAAAAACACTTTTAGACTTTTCCAATTGATCCCAAATTTCATATGTGATCAAAATATACCAAATATGAGTTCCCCACAAAAATTTCATAAGTTTTCAAGCATTTTAAACTATTTTTTTCCAATTAAAACGTTCCAATTCGGTAATAAATTAGCCAAATATTCTTGGACAGTCGAAAAATTACCGAATTTGAACAGGGACTCAATGATATGGTCTCTGATGTCCCTGCAAAATTTTCCTAACCTAAAAATATGCACATCACAACCTTAACCTAAACAGCTCGTAAACGAATGTTTCGGCATTACCTTTTTGGTTTTCGCCCGTTTTCGCTCTCTTAATCCAATTTCCGGGTTCTCGTGCTTCTATCTAATCTAATTAAAGTTCCTATATCACAAACCAAGCATGTATCATCAAGAGACCAGCCATGAAATTTAGGGTTTCGGTTAGGGCTCTAAAACCGAACTTTTGAACCGTAAAAACGTCGTTTAAACCCTCTAAATCCGCGTTTATGGCCAAAAAAGATATAAATTCGGATTCCTAACCCATGTGTATGATAAAAATATGTTTTTGTGACCATTTTTAGGGTTTTTGCATAGTTAGAAGTAATTTTTTTGGTAATCAAAGACTCATGTTTATGTAAAATCCATGTTTAAACAAGTTAAAATTGATCAAAAATCATGTAGTATAACCTTGTGTTTTGGATGGTGTTGTTGAAGAAACAACAAGAGCAGGTCCCAAGGTCTGGATTTTTTTTGGAAAATATCTAACTTGGAATGCTTAAGTATAAAGAAAGGGTCTAAGGTAGTGATTTTTCCACTTTGGCGGGCTAGGAGTCTTTTTGGGCCCCTTTGGGCCCAATTTTGGCCCATTAGTCTCGTTTTATGTGCCCGAACATAAAATCCAGGAGTCCAAGTTTATTTTGGGTTTGGTTCTTGGCATGAAAAATCTACCGGGTACGACAAACAGTGCGAAAACAAGTGTTTTTCGGTCATTGTTTTGTGTAAATTTAGAAAAACATACCTATTTGTTTGTAAAAATCAAAATATTTTCATGGATCGCTTAAAACATCCCTAAAAATTGTTTGGTAGATCTTTTTCGGCTTAACGGATGATACAATGCTTGTTTCGGAACTACCTTTCGCGTTTAAATCCATAGCGCGGTAGTTAAGCGAGCATGTTTTCGTTTAACTAGTTTGCTATCTAACTAAGGCCTTAATATCAATATGTTGGCTTATAATAGATATATATCACTTATAGATGGGCCCCTCAGGACACCTGGGGACATAACCATACTCGTTCGGTTAATCGTTTGCTCGCTACGCAATAAGCGGTTAATCGTTTATTCGATAAACGAATACTAAGATATATCCGGTTTTTGTCACAAATGTCCACATCTATTTACCTCATCCATTTCTCCTTCTATCCTCCTCCAGTTTCCTCTGAGTCTCCAAATACATTCTCTGCTCTCTTTTTGTATATTTCCAGTAGTTGAGCATGAGGCATTCTATCAAACTCCTCCTCAGTCATGCCTTTGTTCATTAATATGCCTTTTAAAGTCTGAACTCTGTTTGGGTCTTTGACACTCCTATCTGAGTTTCCAGCTTTCCCTCCTTCTTTTCAGTTTCCACCCTCTCTTTCTCCATATGCACCTTCAACTTTTCTTTCTCTTTCAAGATCAGCAGAACTCTTTTTATTTTTATGAGAGTCTGTTCAACATTTTGCACTTTTCTTTTCAATTCTTCCAGAGAAGGCTTGATCAGTGAGTTGTATTCAAATCCATGGACTTGCAAAAATTGGATATCTTTATGTTTAGCCATTACAGACTCATACTCAAACATCATCACTTGTTCCTCTTACTTTTGTTCTGTATTTTCAACAAAATTAGCAATGTCATCCACAAGATCTCTCTTGTAGACTTTTGTCAATATCATCAAATGATTGTAGGTTTAGAAATGCAGGCTTGTGACCAGCCTTTATCAAGAACTCTCTTCTTGTTTCCCCTTTTCTCCATCCTTCAGCTTTTTTGGCTATGGCTACCTTTGATAATCTTTTGAAGATATTTCAAGTCATAGTCAAGACTTATCAAATAGGCTTTTATCTTGATCCTCCCTCTCTTCATCTTTCGATTCTTCTTCTTCTTCATTTTCATCAAGCTATTCATCCAGGTTGTGAAGTGCCCCAATTATTGGTCTTCAATTTCAGGTTCATGAGACCTTGAATACAAACTTGGATTTTGTTAGTCTTCTTTTTATAAACTGATTTTTGTCTCTTAGCCTTAGGAGGTTCTATTTTTGTTGTCCTCCTTCCTTTTAACTTCCCCCTCAGCTTCAGTTTCGGGTTCTATTGGCTCAGTGATAATTGGTTCTTCATTTACAGTCTTCTGCACTTCATCGCCAGATTCTGTGATTATTGGCTAAATTGACTGTGTTGCAGGTTCCTCATCAAAAATCTTTTCAACAGCTGGTTCTTTCACAGGAGTATCTTCATCCCAGAACCTCAGTTAACTGTTGGCTCTGGTTTGTCTTTCAAAAGCAATTGGCGTTTTCTTCCCAATGGTTCTTGTCTTTGCTCTTCATGAGCCCTCCTGGTGCCAGCCACAGCTTCTGGTGTGTATATTCATCAGGATGTAAGAGAATACAATAATTTGTCTTGATCATAACCAACTGAGAGATGAAATTTTAGATAAACATTCCATGGCATCTTTGGCTCTTCATCCCCTCTTAGGTTCTTCTCTGACTCCCCAGACCAAGTTCTGTTTCATCTTCATGTACATTCTCCGGCTGTGTAATTTCAGTTCCTGGACTTGCATGCTCAGGTTTAGTTTTGTAGGTCAGAGTGCTCTACAGACTCAGATAATACTTGCTCAGATTGTGTAGGCTTTTTGTTCATTATCATCATTTTGTTTTGCTTTCAGAACCTCCAGTGTAGCCTTAATAGAATCATCTGCCTCCTTCCTCATTCTTTCATCTTCCTCCTCCTTTTCTCCATCATTTCCATCAGTGCCTCAAGCACTTCCTGGTCAATTTCATCATCTTCTTCTTGAGCCTTTTGATTTTTTGTATCTAGATCTTCATTAATGAGTCTTATGACTGTTTTGACTAATTCAACTTCATCCAGGTCTGGATCAATCACATTGTCTTTTATAAAAGTATGTCATCACCAGATTGCACATTGTGTAGGGACTTGGGATGCAAATCATCATCTGTATACAAAATCCCCTTTCCCTTTTTGCTTTCTTTTCAACTTATCTTCTTCAGTTTCATCTTCCTTATCATCATGCTCCCCTCATCATCAGCAGCTCCCTCATGCTCTTGATTAATCATATTTAAAGCATTTGAGGTTCCAAGCTTTTACAATTTCCTCATCAGAGCTGGCATATAAATTCTCAAGTAATTTCAATGCCCCTGAATCTTCAGTGTTGTCCCCCCTGTTTTGGTGCCATCTGAGGTCTTCTCAACCCTCAGAGTGTCCCTCAAGGGTTTTGAATCTTCATTAACGCCTGTTGCAAAAGCTGTTTCAAGTGCTTTATTCTTGATTTCCAGGAATGCATTCTTTTCCTTTAACATTATGTTTTCAAATTCAAGCTCTGCATTTTCAACAACAATATTATAGAGATTCGGGCTTGATGGTGGTGTTTCTTAAGTAGGCTGAAAGTCAAATTCCTGAATATGGCTTCTGGTTCAGAGAGTTTCGTCGTAATGGTGGCTTATAGGTTTCAGGTTCATGTGAAATAGGTTGGATAGGTTGAGTGTGTTCAGTGGGGATGGTTTCTTTGGGAGGTGAGGTTGGTGGTGTAGTGAGTTGTGTATCTTGGACAGGAGATTTTGGTGGAGTTTGTTACATGTATATCTTCAGTAGGTTTGGCTGATGGGACAAAAGGTGGTGTGGATATGATTTGCTTCTTTGATGGGAGATGTGCGGTGGTGTTTGACACTGTGTGGCTTGATCATGTTCAGGGTCTGAGTGGAATGGGTCAGTGGTGGCAAGGGAGGATGGTATATCATCATTTTCCGGTTAGAATCGAATTTGACTTAGTATCTGCATTGTCCACTGTTGGGTTTGAGGAATCTGGAGGAGTGATCTCGTTGATTGTGTCAGTCACATTTGTAACTACATTGGCAATAAAGTCATCAATCATCAATGTGTTTCTATTGCCATATGACTTGTACCCACGACTGGTTCATCAACCGGATTAGTGACCTCATCTGCTGGTCGTTTATCCCCTTTCCTCATTCCCCATTTGAGCATCAAATCCAATACCAGTAAAGATAACCATCTCATTCACATTAGCACCAGTATCTCCATCT